>NC_059283.1:5781011-5863511 GCF_017591435.1 Portunus trituberculatus | reverse complement strand
ATTATGTTGCATGCGTGACTGCCTCATTAGGGTCAACCTCTTTTTACCTCCCCTCTCTCTCTGTCCCTCACTCTCTCTTTCTCTCACTCTCTCTCCCTTCTCCTTCGTCTGTCTTCCTTTTCGTCTTATGTGGATCGAAGGATAAAATATAATGTCTTTTTTGTTGTTGTATTTGCGTTAGTTAGCTTTTTATTGTTCTTATCTTCTATTCCACTTCCTCCTTTTTTTCTTTCTCTTTTGCTAGATCACTATCTTGAATTCATCGTCGTTATTTTTCTATTATCCTTTTCTTTATTGATTTTTTACTATCTTCGCGTTCTTTTAATCTTCTTTTTCCTCGTTTACGTTTCCTCTTTGTACAATTTTATCTTCTTGTCTTCTCCGCTCTTTTTCGCCTCTTTTGCGTTATTTTATCCATGTCTCTTTGTCCACTTCGCTTTCGTTCTCCTATCTATCTCCCCTTTCTTGTCCTCTTCGTTTTCCTCCTTTTCCTCTTCATTCTTCTATTTGTCTTCTTGTTTGTTCCATCCTCTTGTCTTCTATGTCCTCGATTTTCTCCCCACCCTTGATCTCCTCATCCTCCTCCTCCTTGTGCTCCTCGTCTCTCTATATGCCCTCTGATTTCCTCCCTTGTCCTCTTTGTCCTTCTTCTTGCTAACTTCATCCTCCATTTTATCTTTTTTGCCACCGTGGGATGAGCCGCCGTCCCCTCACCTGATATCTATAATCACTCCACCATAACAAGTTACTCACCTGGCGCTGGCTCTCGGTAAACGCTCGGTTCGACTCCTATCAGTGGAATCAAGAGTAATGAGAAGATTCGAAAGGTGATAACTCCCAGATGCGATCGTTCAATGGTGACGTGTTCTGAAGCGCTTTTCTCTCTCACTGAGACTGTTTTCAAAGGCCACAGAGATGATTTGCCAGGTTTTCAGGAGTGTTTTTCGGGTTAGCAGTGTAGAAATCTTGTTAATCTACCACTAGATCTGTAAAAACTCACTTAAATATCCGTGTAACTTCAACTAAAGGATTTTGAAAGTAACCGTGGCGTTATGTTGAAGCGTTTCAGAATATGGTACTGTATAAAACAAGTGACAAACGTAGCATAGCTTAGTGTTCTTTATGCTTCGTTCATTTGTATTGTCTATCGTGTTCTAGTAATTGTTCCGTAACGTTCTGTGAAGTTTTATCTCGCTTGGAACCGGTTTCTCCTCCTCCTCCTCCTCCTCCTCCTCCTCCTCTCCCTATTCTCGTAATTAGTATCATGCCCGAATCACTTTCTCTCGTTGTTACTGAACTGGCTGCTATCTCTGGCTACTGGGTGTATGGGAGGACTGGAGGCTGTGATCTGGTATGGTGTGGTGGTGGTGGTGGTGGTGGTGGTGATGGTGATGGTGATGGGTGTACGTTTCTGTGTTATGTTTCTGCATTGTGTGGTGTGGTGATGTGTGTTTGTGCGTTGTATTGCTGTGTGGCTGTGGTGGCTTGGGGTAGTGTTGACTGTGTTTGTGTTTTATTTTCATCATCCACAAAATACGAGTTAACTTAATCCCTATTCCCTTCACTTCTTAAGACGACCACATTGCCAAAAAACAAGTCACACAAGACACACCGATCCCTCATTCTCGCCTCAACACAACTCATATCCCGTCATTTCTAGTCACTCACACCCAGAACACTTCACTTTCCATCACCTCGTATCCTCTTACTCATCCTCTCCCTCCTCTTTGTCTTATTCTTGTCCTTAGTTATCTTTTTCATGTCATTCTCACGCTATTTCCCCTCTAATAATATTTCAAAACACCAAAACGAACTATTAAAAACGTGACAAGCATTATAATCACACGCACTGAACCTTCTATCTCCTTACAACCAAGTCATTCTCACTTATATCAATCCAGAGGCCCCTTTCCTTCCGTCTCTCCCTCTTCTTCCCCTCCTGCAGGATCGCCGCGTCAGGAACCTCGTCTAATGGGTTGTTACTTCCTCCCTCAGTAGCACGAGCGTTGATTGGGCCATTGTGTGCGCCCGACCACCACCGCCACTCTTGTATTGATGGATGGCTGGCTGGTTTTTCCCGCCTTGTTTATGTGGTGGTTGATTTGTGTGTGTGTGTGTGTGTGTGTGTGTGTGTGTGTGTGAAGGGAAAGCCAGCCATCTTCAGTGTATTATGTATTTCAGAAGCACAGACAAGCACCTCGTAGTTTGAAGTAGGTTTATTTTTAAAGAGGTGTTATTTTGAGGTCATGTTTGTTATGATAGATATGTTTTTCTTTTGGTGTTTATGTTTCGTTTTATTCTCATCATTTTCATCTTTCTCGTTCCTGTTATCATTTTCTTTCACGTAACGTAATGAAAAAGAACAATAACATAAACCTAAAGAAAGACAAAATAGAACGGAAACAGAGCAGACCACCCTTCTAAATCCTAATATTTCATCCACATCCTCCTCATCCTTATCCTCATCCTTCGCCTTCCCACACAGCACCAGGAAAAAGAAGTGACTTTATCTATAAATTAAAAGTCAGTATAAGAAAGTATCAGAGAAAAGCATCCTTCTAATCCTTTTATCTTATCCTTATCCCCTTCCTCGTTTTTGTCCTCGTCTCCCAACACAGCGGCAGGAAGAAACACAGTAACTCTTCCATAAATCTGAAGGACGTCAGGATGGGAACGACTATATTTGGCGGCGTCACAGGGGGCGAACCACTAAAAACACACTGAATTGGGAGGGCACTGCGCGGGGCCGGCGACCCCCTCCAGGCTGCCGTCACGCCCCTAACTTTTGGGGGAAGCTGCAGCCAACCGTGATGTTATTATTTCTCCCACACGACGCACACTTTCTCTCTCTCTCTCTCTCTCTCTCTCTCTCTCTCTCTCTCTCTCTCTCTCTCTCTCTCTCTCTCTCTCTCTCTCTCTCTCTCGAGTTAGGCCACACGCTGCTCTCACATATTCCTCACTTTTCATTTTTTTTCTTTTCACTCTTGTTTTCCTAAGTGATGTTTCCTGGTTAGTGTTGATTTTTCTTTACTCTTTTTCTTTCTACTCTGGTTTTCCTAATTAATGTTCCGTGGTTAGTGTTTCCTTCGCTAGTGTTATTTTCGTTATTTTCGTAATTTTGTTATTTTTTTACTCGGATTTTCCTAATTGATGCTTCCTGCTTAGTGTTCTTTTTTGCAGTGTTTATTCTGGCATTGTTACTTGATTTCAGTCTTCAGGCGCAGCTCTATTCAATGCCTGCCTCTCTGCGACGCGCACACACACACACACACACACACACACACACACACACACACACACACACACACACACACACACACACACACACACACACGTAGTTTCACAAGCCAGAAGTTTTTTGCTTTGATTTTTCCCACTTATGCGCGTAAACTCTCTATCTTTACACCTTCCTGCTCTTTGTGGCTGCTCTGGGATCCGTTTTCTCTTGATATCGTTTTCTTTCTATCGTACGTGCGGGTGAGGCTTGACGAGGCTTCCCCCTAAGGGTTATATTGTTATTTTCCTCGCCCACTGTCCCGCTAGTGAAGTGATGGGCTGCGCCACCCTCCACGCCTGACAGCCCGGCGGAGGGCGACACACCGCAAAGAATAACCGCATTATCCCGCGGAAGGAAGAGAGGAGGGAGAAAAATGGTGGTGATGGAGGAGAGGAGGAAGCTGGTGATGGATGGCCGCGGCGGGGAAGACGAGGGACTGGCACAACACCAGTTAGGAAAGATGTTATGGCGGTGACTTATCGGGCGTGATCGCATGAGCGTTGGAGGATTCGGCGTCGCTGAAAATGGTAGTAATTCGCTATTCCCTGATTATTTAGTGCTCTGAGATCTTTGAGATACGAGAACAGCGACGATTCGATACCCCGACACTTCCATTAGGCTAAGAGGGGAAAAAAACCAGGGAAGTGATGATTGCAGGGCTAACTGAGCGGTCATTACTCTGGTGACCAAATGGATCTTGAGAATCAGATAGGGGACCGCCAGACGCTCAGTAATCATAGGTGGAAGTGATCGCGCCTCTAAGTGTCAAGGTGAGGCAGTTTGTCCCTTACTAGCTGGTGTTTTAAGGGAGATTTTGTCATTTTGGTTACTTTTGTCATTCTTGTCTATTGTCCCTGGCGGAAGCTGTGACTGGCGAGACTGTAGGCTGATGGAGCTGTTATGTGTGTGTGTGTGTGTGTGTGTGTGTGTGTGTGTGTGTGTGTGTGTGTGTGTGTGTGTGTGTGTGTGTGTGTGTCTTACCTTACCTCATCTTAAAGTCACATAAACACTAAACAGGAGAGTATACAGAGAGGGGATGAAAGAAAACAGGAAGGGGAAAAGAACATACGTGAAGGAAGATGAGAAAATGGACATGAGAGAAAAGGGAAATGAGGATAAAGAGGAAAGAAGAGGATACATGAGTGAAGGAGATTGAAGGAGTAGACGATAAAGAGAAAGGAGAAGAGGGAAAAGGAGGACATGAGAGAGAAGAAGGACTAGGAGGAGAAAGAGAAGAAGTGGACGGCGTTTATCTCAAGAGTGAAGCGAGCAAACTAGCACTTGGCGTTAAGTTTATCTACATTAAACATCGGTTGTGGTTTGTGGGGCGCTGTCTCTCTGTTGTTAAGTCATTATGGTAACGCCAACCACCATTACCTCACCCCCAGCCCCCAGCAACCCCCATCAACCCAGTACCAACCCCCACGAAACCCCGACCAACCTCAGTCGGTCCCAAATGTTATCACTATAATGACAATGACCTCAGATGACAGGTATTAATAGAGTTACCTGTGACGTAATTTGTCATAACGGGCCTTGGCAGTTCACACAGTAGAAATTTCCCAATGAACTCAAATTGCTCTCTTTCTAAAGCTTCCCTGCTCAAGTGTTCCTCCTGGCAGCGAAATTCAGTACCCGGTGATTAGTGACGTGCTCCTGCTGGGGATACGAGCCTGTGCACTTAGTTTACTGGCTGGAGTGAGAACCGGAATGGCTTTATATGTGCTGATGGCCGGCTACCGTTAAAGTAGTCACACACTTAAAAGAAATATAGAGAAAAAGTGGTTTTTCAATCTTGCCGCTAAACACTGACTTTCTAAACCATAACATAGCATGAAAACTTAATAGCATAAGAGAGCATATGTAGAAATGGCCAGCTCCCGTTAAAGTATACTCACACACATAAGATAAAAGTAGATAGAAAGGTGGTGTGTGTTTATCAATCCTGCCGCTAAATAGCATCTTTCTAAACCATAACGTAGCATAAAAACATAATAGCATAAGAGAGCATATGTAGAAACGGCCAGCTCCCGTTAAAGTATAGTTACACACAAGCAGAGGAAAGGTAGGTAAAAAAGTAGTGTGTGTTTATCAATCTTGCCGCTAAATACTGACTTTCTAAACCATAACGTAGCATAGAAACATAAAAGCATAAGGGAACATATGTAGAAATTGCCAGCCCCCGTTAATGTATGGTCACACACGTCAAAAAAAGGTAGATAAAAAGGTGGTGTGTGTTTATCAATCTTGCCGCTAAATAGTGTCTTTCTGAAACATAACATAAAAAAAACATAAGAAAATGTCTTCATGTGTACTATTTATACGTACTATTTAGAAGCTGCCGTACTGGTAAATTGGCATCCGCAGAAGAGAGGTAGATAGAAAAACATTAAAAGAACGTAAAGGAATGAATTTTTGTAGGTACTAATGCCCCAGCTCCCTTAAAAGTAAAGGTACACACAGCATGGAAGGTAGAGAGAAGCATGTGATGTGTGCTTATCAATCTTACTGCTAAATATTGTCATTCTTAACCCTTTCAGTACCATGACGCGTTTCCATATTCATTCTGCTTACTATTTGGTGATTTTATACACCTTCAGAAACTTATGTGGGAGGAGTAAAATAGGGAAGACTGACTATTCATCTTCTGACCTCATATACCTCTCCTAATGTCAATAAAATGATCTAATCGTACATAAATCTCGAGGTTAAAATGTGTTCCAATATTGAGGGAATTAACCAACTTGAAAACATAAGAACGTAAGAGAGTGTTCATTTGTATTAGTTTCCAGCTCCAGTACATATCATACCAGCGCTGCACAAAAAGATACGCAGGAATGAATGAGAAAAACAAGACATCCAAGGCGGAGAAACAGTGACCTGGTAGATGAATTAGGAAAGCAAAGCAGCATAAGCACCTCCTCTGACCCCAAGTCGTGTAAGTCAATATGAGACGCTGGGAAGAAAGAAATAGAAGAAATCTTACTCTCCGGTTTCTCTGACCCATAAGGCAAAGTGCAAATTGAAAGGTAGCAAGGAATGAATGATGATGAATACGTCGTGGAGGAGATGACACACCTCCTCGCCTGGCCTGCCTCGCGTGCCTGCCTCGTATTACTGTTTTTGTGCCGCTGGAGGAGACGCAAATACCCAAGAGGCGAGGCGTTAGAGGGTCATTTGTTACTGCGGGAACGACTGGTGTTAGCGCTTCCCCCCACGACACTTGACACCTTTCTAACGCCGTCCAGCGCACCCACACCAGTAGTTATTAATGAATGGTTAATTAAGACAGAATACGTAATGAGTGATGAGATTTCCCAGGTGAACAGGTGAAGGTAAAGGGTGCAGGCATTTTTCCTCAGGTGTGGTCAGAATAAGAACTTACCTGGGAAATTAATTAAAGTATGCGTTGGAAACAAATGTCCGGTTTTGTTTTTATTGAGATGTTTTCTTTGTTTCTCTCTCTCTCTCTCTCTCTCTCTCTCTCTCTCTCTCTCTCTCTCTCTCTCTCTCTCTCTCTCTCTCTCTCTCTCTCTCTCTCTCTCTCTCTCTCTCTCTCTCTCTCTCTCTCTCTCTCTCTCTCTCTCTCTCTCTCTCTCTCTCTCTCACACACACACACACACACACACACACACACACACACACACACACACACACACACACACAGCATGCCAGCCTTCAGCACAGCCGCCATAACTTAAGCTACATGAAGAAAAAAAGAGTCAGGGTATTTCACGTCTGGCGGAGATTTAAGGCACATCCATCTCCTCCATCGGTTTCAATTTTCCAGCGCAAGTTGTCATAAATAATAATTAATCACTGGCCGCCGTAGCGAGATGCGTCAGAACTCTCACATTTACCTGATTTATGTGGCGAGAACACTGGGTTTGGTCGATCCCGGACACGGCCAGGCAGGGAAGGCGCGGCCCCCTGACCCGACCCTGCCTGGTTGACCCTCCCACCTGCCCACCTCAGTCTTTCGGTCCCCTGTCGTTCTCCCTGCCACCTCCTCCTGCTGAAAATACCTCGAGTCCTCCGGCAGGGTAAGACTCACCAGTGTTCTAGGGAGTTATTTCATTCATTTCTCCTCCTTTCTGGTCCTTATTTATGCATTTAGTTCCCTGTACTTCCCTGCCACTGCTGAAGATGTCTCGAGTCCTCCGGCACTGTATAAAGCTTAGCAGATTTCGCTGTAGTCATTGCACTCATTCCTTTTCCTTTTCCTGACTTCCTGATCCTCATTTATTCATTTATTAATTTATTCCCCGTTAGTCCGTTGTCACTGTCGTTGATGCCTTACTCCTCCAGCAGGTAAAGTCACAAGGTTCGTCTCTTTCTGTTTCTTTCTCCAAGTCTTCATCGCGTCCCTGTCCAGTCCCCGTCCCCAGCAGGGTCTGGCGGCCTTACTGATGCAGCCCCACTCAGGCAGGCTAACGTGTGGCCTAATGGCAGGGGTTTTAAGTTATTTATCGCGGAGGAGGTGCGTGTGAGTGCTGGGTTGCTGCGAGTTTTCCAAAAGTTGGGTGCGAGTGAGAGAAGATTGCGTGCCCGAGGACAGTGCGGCCACCTGCCAATTATACTTCACAGGTACACCTTCAAATTATTACTTGTTGGATGACATTTCGTCCCGTAAATAACGCCGGAATTGGTTACTTTATGATCACGCCTGTGAGGAGCACCTGCCACGGGAGGCGGGGAACCGGACACTGGCGGAGGAGGTGACGAGGGAAGGGGGACGCAGGCATGAGCTGAGGTTAATAAGAGAAGGAGAAAGAGTGGAAGAAGATCTGAAGGATTTCTGTCTATTTTCTGAGTGTATCTATTATGTAGGCGTTATGGGGGAAGATGAGGACGTGGAAATGGTGTGATGAGGTTAGTAAAGAAAGGAGGAAAGGAAGAACAGCCTGACGAATAGATGGGAAATTCTAGAGTATTGTGCGATTGTAAGCAAGTTGTAGGCGTTGTAAGAGGAATGTATGAAGTGGACGACGTGGTAATGAGACAATAGGGATAGAGGAACGACAAGAGGAATAGCCTGACGAAGACTCACAGCTACCCATTCACACACACATCTTCTCTATCCACAAACTCCTTCAAATCCTTCATATTCACTCCAGTTCCCACAGAAACACCAACACACACTATAGAAGCTCCACTGGTCCCTGTCCTGCCCTACTACATTACAAAGCCCCTGCTACACTTCCTGGCCCCTTTCATACCATAGTAGCGTGCGTCAAGGTTGTCAAACGTGTCTATATCTATATTATCTGTGACGACCTCAGAGCTCTGTCATTGTCGGTCATTTAATACCTGTGTGTGTGTGTGTGTGTGTGTGTGTGTGTGTGTGATAATTAGGCGTTAGTCCGTAGTGTAATCTGTCTACACACACACACACACACACACACACACACACACACACACACACACACACACACACACACACACACACACACACATACAGAGAGAGAGAGAGAGAGAGAGAGAACGCTTTTACTCTATTTGCTACCACTGTTTATTACCTTCACAATCACTGCTCCTGTTGTCCTCTGTTTCCTTTATCACAGTTTAGCTCAGGGTTAGAGACAGGCTAGAGAGGTTGGTCTATCTACCCGAGAAGGAGGAGGAGGAGGAGGAGGAGGAGGCAAATCAGGTTTCACTCGAGAATATAAAAACTTATTCTCAACATTACTTGCGTCGATTTATTCAAGAGGAGATCAGGTTACCATTTTTTTCTCTCTCCATCTCTTTCTTTTTTTGCATTCAGAGAGCATCAAGGTCGAGTTTCCGTACGTTTTGTTTATTGATATAGGCGATAATACCAGTGTTAGTAGCCAGTGTGTCTCTCTCTCCCTTCCCTTGCGATTTAGTCTATAATATTTTGTCCTTATGCTGTGAAGGGAAGAATAAAAAAAAACCTTGTATCTTTTGCAGTTTTAGAAATTCTTAACTTGTAGGAAGTGACTTGTAAATTACCTGAAGTCCTTGGGTCGAAATAGTCCTACTTATTTGTATTAATGGAGTTGTATCATGAGTGTGTGTGTGTGTGTGTGTGTGTGTGTGTGTGTGTGTGTGTGTGTGTGTGTGTGTGTGTGTGTATGTGTGTGTAAGTGAGTGAGTCAGCCTTGTGACTAATGCCTTGCTTATTTTAGATCCATTCACGGTGACTTAAAATTTACATAATATATACCACGACACACACACACACACACACACACACACACACACACACACACACACACACACACACACACACACACACACACACACACACACACACACACACACACACACACACACACACACACACACACAAGCCGCCCTCGCACTTCGACTTACAGAATGAAATTGCCATTATCAGTCTTCCTCGGCGGTGTGTTGTGTTCAGCGGGGCCACAGGAAGCATGCACGAGACTTCCCTCCCTTGTGCGTCTCCCGCGTGCTTCTCTACCCGCTGTAAAGATTGCTAAGCCTTATAAAGTCCCGCTGAACTGTCTCGAAAGGGAGTGGAGGGGAGAGTCAGATATTCACTCCTAGGTTGTCTTGTGTGTGAGAGGAGTAGAGAAGGAGTGGAAAGGGAGCATGGACGAACTTTTTATCTTCCATCTCTAATCTTTTATTCATTGCCATAGAGGTTGATTAGTCCTCAGATGGAAAATATTGCGGGTTTTAAGTAAATTTGTGTTTTCTTCTTTATATCCATGTTTTTCTTATTTCATTTTTTTATTTGTTTATTTATTTTTATTTTTATTTATCTATCTTTATTTATTTATTTATTTTATTTATTTATTTATTTTTATTTTATTTTTTTTTTTTTTTTGCTTTAAATTTGCGTTTTATGTTGAAAGGAAGTGTAGACGAGGTATTCAGTGGTATACAAAGTGGAGTTAGATTTCACTTTGCAACAATTGTATGTTTTAAGCAAATCTGTTCCTTTTCTGTATGAATCAAGGTTTATTGTTTTAAAACGCCCAGTACCTCTTGAAATATTGTTTTTATGTTGATAACTTCTGACTTCTAACTGTGACTTACTGGCCCCGTTTTTGTCTATTTAAAGATAGCTTACTTAACTTCAAACTCTCACTGCTGTTTGTCTCCATTAACTCAAATAAGTAACGTGAATACTATGCTATATACGTAAACACAGTAAGCATTTCCACTGTGTCTGAAAGTGTATTTAATTTACCGTGCCTACCACCGCTGTGCTTGTTCCGTCTCCCCTCGACCCTCCTCACTCGCTCCTCACACGATACCCAAGACTCCACGCAATATTGGTAATTCATTAGTATCATCTCAAATAAGACTTCACTTTTTAATGGCGGTGGACCCTTTTTAATGAACTACTGACATGTGATAGTCGCAAAAAAGAGGATACCTACCCTGCAGAACACCCCCCCCTCCACAACGGGCCCCTGATACCTGCTTACTTTTTCCCCTATTTTTCCCTCACCCTTCACGAACCAATAAAAGAGAAGGTTGGTGAGAGAGAATGGTACAGAGGGAGGGAGTTAACATTGGGAGTGACTGGAGGGAGTGAGTGAGGGAGAGCAGAGAGGCGGAAAGGGAGGGAAGAGTGACTCATTATCTCATTGGCAAACAGGAGTAGCGCTGTGGGGAGTCAGTCTCGTCCTTTCGTGGATAAAATGATTATAAGTTTTCGCTTCGTTCGCTGACGCTGTATCAAGTTTATCGCATTAATGAAGACCGCCATTAAAATCCCTCCCTTGGTTTGGGTTTCGCTGTAACCTATTAGCGTTATTTTCCGAGGCTGGGAGTGAAAAGAGCTACCAGGGAGAGGCATAGGGGAGAGGCAGGGAGAGGTTCGTACCTGTATACCTGTAGATAATGACTTCAGGTGGACAAGACATGCATAATATATTTTTCCTTACCTGTCAATGTTACCTTTTACCTGTGCGCCGCATCTAATGACTGAAACTATTAGACCTGAACGGATGATTTTGTTGAGACGTGCAGGATCTGAAGATAAACGTCTCTTCTCATCCCTAAACCTTTAAAAACCCTTAAAATACTCTTGTAGCACACGCTTCTACATTTTATCTTACTCTTCACTCATATATCTCCTCTTTTTTTGTTACGCTGTTCATGTTTTTCCTTACACTGTTATTCCTCCTCTTCCTCCTGCTCCTCCTCCTCCTCCTCTTCCAAGGGCCGCGGGGGAGAAATATTAAGCCGCCTCGACCTTTAGCCTCTAAGGGTGAGGGAGCAAAGGGGTGCAAAGGGAGGAGGCGCCCATAACACCTAATAAGGGCATCTCCCTCTCCCTTTCCCCCTCCCTCTCTCCCTTCACCCTTACATTAACCCATTCAGCTTCCCCTTTCACCTTGTCCATCCCTTTTCAATCATTTTTCTTATCCCCTTTCTATCGCTTCTTTCACCGCTTCCTTCATTTCTTTCTCCTATCCCTTTTCTCTCTCTTTCCTCACCTTTTCTCTTCCTCTTTTGTATCTTTTTCGTCATCTCTTCATTCAGTTCTTTCTCTCTTTTCTTTTTGTCTCTTTCTTCATTTCTCATTCATTCCTTTTTTCCCCTTTCTATCTTTTTCCTCACTTTCATAATTACCCTTTATTCCTTCCTTCATTTCTATTTTCCTTCTATTATCTATCTTTTCTCCCTTTCTATCTCTCCTCACCTCATTCACTTCTCTCTTCCCCCTTTCTATATCTCCCCTCATCTTTGTTCAAGTCCTTCATCATCCTTCATCCTCCCTTCCTTCACCCCTGCTGTCTTCCCTCACCCTCCTCTTCGTCGCCTTCTACAGTTACTCCCTACAGAAGCCACGTCTTGCCCCTGTGAGGCTTCCATCCTTGGGAGCTGAAGGGTTGGGGACTGCTACGGCCTCCGATACTAAGACCACTCTCAAATAGACGAGTAAATTAAAAAGAAGATTGTCGTGGTTTTGGGTTTACTGTCTTGATGTGAAAAGTGTCAGAAGGGTCAGTTTTGTTTTGGCTCCATTTTTTTTTTTTTTTTTTCGTGGAGTTTTGGAGTGTACTGGAGAATTCATTATGTGGAAAGAATCGCTAATAATCAATGGAACTTCTTTTAGTCCTCATAAGTATCTCCTTCATTTACATTTCTATATAACACAAGATAACGTTAAGAACAATGAGGGAAGAGTTGGTAAGCTTATTAAACCTCACCTGCGCCACTAACACTCACTGGGACTTTGTTTGGCCCTCATAAGCATTCCTTTCATTTACACATTCCCTCACAATGCAGGACAATATAACGGGAAGCTCAGGTAAACTCCTCTACTCTTATTTATGTCACTAACGCTCACTGGGACTTCTCTTGGCCCTCACATATTCACACACAACACAGACTCGTATTCTCAACCACATCTGTGCTTAACCTACACTATTTCAAAAGGCTTTATCTAAATTTACACGAGTTTCTTAAGGTGTTTTTACTGTTCCAGAGGCAGATTAACAATATTTCTACATTATTGACTGGAGATACATACTTGAAAACCCCGCTAATCATCTCTGTAGCCTTGTGAAATAGCCGTGGGGAAAGAGCACAGCGTTTCTGAATACGGGCCACAGAACAACAGAAAGGAAGACTCGAGTGAACTTATTAACCCACACGGCAGTAACACCAGGAGACGCGGTGAAGTAGCCAAGGAGAATTACAAGACGAGCAAATGGTGAGGTTTATGAGTCAGAAAAATAACAGGTTCACCCACTCAAAGGTGTAATTACTTGACCACTGGCTGAGAGGGGCCACGGAGCCTATGGTTAGTCAGGCCCACGCAGGAAATGTTTAGTGAAATGTACTGAAGGCTCGGGGCGACGTGCGCTGCCTGACTGGATTCGGTAAGATATGATTATGGACATGAAGGAGTAGCGGTGGTGGTGGTGGTAGTTGTGCTGGTGGTAGTAGTAGCGGTGGTGGTGGTGATAATGGAAGAAGAAAAAAGAAAAGTAAGAAGAAAAGGAGGATACAAGAGGGATAGAGGAGGAAATGAAACCGAAACTGAGAGACTCAACACATACACACACATCACTACCACATCACTACCATCCTCATCATCACCAACATTCCTGCTCTGCCTTCACAAACTCACTATTCAAATCCCAGCCACTGCATAACACGTGGGCAGGTCTGTCAGAATACTTAGGTAACACGAGAGTAACCTGTCGACACCTGGCGGGAGAAACAGGTAACATGCAGGTGAGTCAAGGTTACAAGGCCAGCTAAGTAAAGGTTATCAAAAGTACGTGATATTTTCTTTGTATTATCATTGATAGATTACAATTACTCTTTGGATATTCAGTACTTGTTTCAAATTTGAGAGTCCACCAGGAAGGAAGCTCCCCACATTATCTCGTTTTATTTTACTTTTTTTCATTATACTAAGGAAGTCACCGCTTGATAATCATAGAAAATAACGATCAAAATTGAAATATTTAGTGTAAGTTGCTCTATTTCTCCTCCTTAGCAGAATGGGATTAAAATTACAGATACCAAATGTTTTGTTGCAGTCTTATGCCTTGCTTGTATGAGGGAGAATAAAGTCATATATTACTATTATATCTACCTTGCTCTTTTTATCTAAATAGTTTTCCACGTACTTTGTATGTAAATCACCGTACAATTTATTCGTAATGGGCTGTTCACTCCGTTATCTTTATCTGGTCTCCTTTTCGTCATCTCGTAAAGCTCAGTTTTTTACGCGCCGTTCAAATGTAGGCGAACTTTTTCATAAGAAGTTCAGTGGCCAATATGAGAACCGCTTATGTTCCTCGGGTTAACAAGTGTTGATCTGGCGTTATTTGTGCGCCTGACAAGCCTCTTTTCTCCTCTATTATAAGGTGCTTATTTACATTCGAAAGCAGGCAATGATTGGGTAGTTGAGTCTCGCGCAGCCGGAAAGCGCCATCACGCCGCTATTTCGTGCCGATAAAACTGTGGAAATCCGGGACCCTCTGCCGCTGAGGTCTGCACTGCGCCATCATCGTCTTCCCGCCAAACTGCGCTGCGCTATTTGCCCGGAAAAGTACAGTGTTTTCTCTTTCTTTTCTTATTTTCTTGTAGAGTTTTAGTGAATCGGAAGTTTGTGTATAATGTAAACAAACTTTTTTTTCAGCCACTTTCCTCTTCCTTCCTTCTTCTTCGTCTTCGTATTCTTATTCTTATTATTATTATTATTATTATTATTATTATTATTATTATTATTATTATTATTATTATTATTATTATTATTATTATTATTATTATTCGTTTTCCCCCAGCCTCCGTCAGTCACCTTGCGAAAAATCAAGTGTTTATAATTTCCATCTTTTCCTCGGATCATGTTTACTTTACAAGACAAAAGCGGACGTGATTCTTCCACTGCCTTCCCTCTCCCCTCTTTTTCTGCATCCTCCCCTGCGCTGCCACACCCCAGCCGGCCCCCAGGCGCCCCGGGGTGTGGCCAGATTGCCCTGGTGTGTCGGCTCGGGTGTCAGGAGGGAGGATGTGAGAGGTAGCCACAGGGGTATCTTGCCTCTTATGTTACCTGGGTGTCTTCTTACCTGTCTGCGCTCTGCTAGTTCCTGCCCCCCCCTTGACGCCTCCCTCTCCTCCTCCTCTTGTTGTTTTCATGCTCTCCCTCCCGCCCACATACCCACGAACGCATGTCATCTCCACCCACTCACACGCTGATCTTTGTCATGTTTGTCGTAATATTGTTTTTACTTTGAAGCGTTATAGAGAGAGGAAAAGAGATGGACGTATGAGAAAAGCAAAACTATTACTTAATTTAACATGCATATGAACTTAAGGCACGATCCACAAGTGGCAGTCCTTGTTCAGCTTTGTGCAGTCAAACTTTCCTCCTCCTTCAGGCAGATTATTAGGAACGCCCCTTGAATTACGCACTTAAACACGCGTCAGCTTCTCAAAACTCAGGTAGTCTATCACACACACACACACACACACACACACACACACACACACACACACACACACACACACACACACACACACACACACACACACACACACACAGGCACACCTGGTTTATGCGTTGCGGCAATACTCGCTCACGCACACGCATACAGACAGAACTCTAGTGAAGTGCGTGTAATTCCCTTCATTCCACCTGCAGAAGAGTAACACTTAGTCGTTAGCACCGGTAACATGTGCGTCTCCGTCCGGCTCATCTTCCCCCTCGCACTCAAGTGGATGGAAATCGTATGGTAAACTCCATCTGTGTTATCAGGCGCGAGTAAAGTCCACTGTGACGCACGCACATACACCTGAGTTTGTTCACCTGTAATGGACTCTCTCTCTCTCTCTCTCTCTCTCTCTCTCTCTCTCTCTCTCTCTCTCTCTCCTTCTGGTACTCGCTTTCATCTGCATCCCCAGGTCTTCCCCCGACGTGAGAGAGACACAGGGCCTCTCAGGTGCTCTCCCAGGACGCGTTCCCACGGCCCAGCCTCCGTTCCTCGTTACCCACGCGCGGCAGGTGCATACGTTAGCGATTGGGTTCACTTTGATTAAAATTTGATCTCAATTAATCAGTGTTGGCCCGAGGCTGGATAGGATGACAGGCTCCCTTACTCTCTCTCCCTCCTACCTCCCTCCCATCTTCTCTTTCCTCTCCCCTTTTCTCCTCTTCCTCATCCTTTCTCTCCCTCCTAGTCTTTCTCTTCCCTCTTTCCTCTCCCACTTATCTCTTTGTATCCTCTCTCTCTCCCCCTATTCCTCTTCATGCTTTGTTATTTTTTTCTTTCCATACCTTTTCCTCCACAGTCTCATCCTCTCCTGGTCACTGTATCGTTATTAGATACACCTGACAGTAACTGCAAAACTTCTTATTCGTTTTAACCAACACAGTTTTAGATTATCGTATATATTTCATCTCTATTTCCTCCTTCCGCTTGTTAGGATGATGCGGAAAATGGCTTGATAAAATGGCCATAGGGAAAGCTGGAATCAGAGCTTATTATAATGTGATTTGCTGACGACGCTTAGTTTTTTGCCTTTCATGCGTGTTTCTCAGCGAAGGCAACATGGCGGGACGTGGCGTGTCTTCCCAAGTTTCCTGTCCGCGTTATAAATCACTCACCGTGACATTGCGTTTCATGGGGTTTGTTTTCTTTTATTTTGGGTTTCTTTTTTCTTCGTTTTTTCCCCTAAGTGCATGTCGTTATTCTTCCTCCAGTTATATGTTTTCATTTATAGTTTGATGGAGTGTTGGATTCCCTGTGATACGTTTGTGTTTATCCAAATCCTTGTTTACAGGTGATGCTAATGCTATTATGAAAAGCACGTTAACGTTTTATACTATTTTATCAAGGAAATTGTCCCATCTATCTTTATTTCCTTGACATCACATTATATTTTCCGGCTTTTCATCTGCAATACATCACAGAGCGCCATGCATTATTCAGTTTCTATAACATACGGTACAGGAGGGAAATAAGCGCTCACTCCACTAATATTACAACATCCTTCCACACACATGCATATAAAACACCGCCTCCCATAACTCACACTGCTAAATTTGTGATATTTCTACCTCAAATGACGGGGCCTTCATCTCTGACCACTTTTGTTTATGTCAGTTCCTCGTGCGAGCTTATGGTGACCCTACCAGAGCAGCGCGGAAGACGAGCAGTAAAAAATAATTGAGTAATGTACGTTCATAACACATGGTCTTGATTGTTGCATGGTTATCCTTAGCGTGGCGGAAGTGGAAGCAGCAAGAGTGTTTGTCAGTGGATGAAAGGGGGCAGGTGTGTGTGTGTGTGTGTGTGTGTGTGTGTGTGTGTGTGTGTGTGTGTGTGTGTGTGTGTGTGGGGTGGATGGGTGGGTTGGTTGGTGGGTGGGTGAGAGAGCAGGTGTCTGTTTTAGGGACCAATGAACGCTGTGTTCTTCCAAATGGGTTTTGAAACTGCAATTGTTATCTTCATTAGAGCACAAGAACAACATACAAGGAAGTTAATAGTGTTGAGTCGCACCATATGTGTGAAAAAAATAAATCAAATATGTCTTGCAAATGGGTTTTGAAATTGCTGTTGTTGTCTTCATTAGAGTGTATGAACAACATATGAAGGAGAAAGTAATGGTGACTCCCGCCATATGCGTGTAAAAAATAAATAAATGAATGCCTTATACCGTAGTACAGAAACTGATACATATTTACCTTTACTTTGAAAGGATGCGTCTAATTTCAGAGTCCAAAGAGAAACTAATTGGAATATTACTAGCTAAAATTCTTCCTCTCTAAGCTCTACATTTTTATCTATATTCATATGATATCAATGTTTCTAAGAGCTTTCCTTTAGATCAGGGGTTCTCAACCTTTTCATCGTTAAGAACCCCCTAAGTTATAAGACCATCTACCCGAACCCCCAGTATTATCACATGGAACATGGAACTCAATATGCAATGGTACTGCAAAGGATTTTTATTAGATCAGCTAAGTACCCCTGGAAATCTTCTTATGAACCCCCTGGAGTTTCGCGCTGTCAGGATGGCCACTGTCCATGAGCTAACATCATTAGGTCCTTATGACGCTGAAGATGTCTATGCAGAACGGTTTGGTTGGCAATTAACAATATCATTATCAGACTTTGATTTCTAAATAATTAAGATAAACTCATTTACGGGGCTTCATATGTTCACGGTGTCTTGTAGTCTACTTACTAACCTATAAGAAAAGAAAATATAATTCTAACTTCGAGTTATCAATTGAGGAAGAAGTAATTTTTGTCCCAGGAATAGAGCTAAATGGTATATAAAAAACACAATGCATAGTTATAACCTAACTCTACTATTATAGCGTTTTTTGTCGTAGATACATGTTTAAAATACTTTACCTATCTTGATATCTCCTTATGTGACAGAAGAATATCCAAAAATATACGATATGCAGTTGACCATCTTTTCTGTGAAATATTACGATATCTGTTGAATCTGGCAACTTCAACGGGAGTTTGGGTCCTCTCCTAGTGTTTCCTTATATTTGAAACATTGATATTTACACGTCATTGTGATCAGGGAAATAAAAGGAAACTAAGTTTGCTTTTTCTAAGGGCATGAAATAGAAAATATTATGTCTACAGGTGGCAGTTTATGTATAAGACAAGCAAACCTGTGTGCACTCATCCACTCTATCCAGAAGCTTAACTAATTTTCAAAAGTTCCCCAATAGTTACACAACTACCATTGGTCTACTGTTTCTATCCAGTTATCTACAAACACGTACACATTCACGGCAGCAACATGCAAAGTACACTAAATACTCCGGAGCAAAGCTGCCTCACCTTGTTTCATTAATCAGCTAACTCTTGCACACTTTCAGACCAAAGCTATTTTTCATTTACCATCGACGATTTTATATTCGAATCAAAATTTAAACGACGATTGAGAACTTTCGGCCTAAAGTTGTTGAGGGCCGTGACGGCCTTGGGCGCCGCACGGGGGAAGGAGGTGGCTGTCGGGTCCGGCCTGGGGCCCAAGGCAGGAACTGGCTGCAGGTCCTTCTTTTCCTTGGTGGCCTCAAGCTTCACTACTAGTCGTCCACTTGCAGCGCCTCACACTAGGCAAGGGTCGCCATAAGCAAGAGATCAATGTCTACCACTCACCAGATGGTGCCGTGAGGGGCCCTAAAGGGGTGATAAGGGCTCCTTGCATAGAGTCTGGTGGTGAGTGGTGTGTACGGGTCCCCTGCTTATAATGACACCGGGCTGAACAACTCGCCATGAACGAGGGCACGCTGTGCGCCATGAGCCAGGCACTGACAGTACCAGTGGTCCTTTACGTTAGGTTAGGTTAGGTTAGGTTAGGTTAGGTTAGGTTGGGTAAAAGGACTCACTTCATGACAGTGTTTGGGGAGTGGTGTGTGGCGGGTCATTGCTCATGGCGACCCGTGTGAGGCATTGCAAGGTTGCATCGTCACTGCTCTCATAACCACGGGACTGGGGTTGACCCTTTCGGGTGAAAAGTTTCGTCCCAGTACCTGTGTAGGTAATAATACTTTGAATCGTTTCGCCATCGCCATCGCCGCATCGTTAGCCTCGATAAACGGATCGTTATCCTCGACAAACACATCTTTACCGTGGACACTGGAATCGCAACCTGTCGTGGAATCCCATTGTTAACGTGGACTCATTTTCCTTTGCGGCTTCAAGCTCACTGGTTGTCGTCAACTTGCAGCGCCTCACACTAGGCAAGGGGTCGCCTTAAGCAGTCTGCCGTGTCTACCGTCCACCAGATGATGCCGTGAGGGGCCTTTAAGGGGTGATAAGGGCTCCTTGCATAGAGTCTGGTGGTGAGTGGTGTGTACAGGACCTCTGCTTATAATGACACCGTGCTGAACAACTCGCCATGAACGAGGGCACGCTGTGCGCCATGCACCAGGCACTGACAATACCAGTGGTCCTTTACGGGGTGAAAAGGACTCACTGACAGTGTTTGGGGAGTGGTGTGTGGCGGGTCATTGCTCATGGCTACCCGTGTGAGGCGCAGTGAGGTGGCAGCGTCACTCTCCTCGCACTCACGGGTCTGGGGTGAACCCTTACGGGGTGAAAGGGTTCGTCTCAGTACCTGTGTAGGCAAGTGAACTTCAATTGCGTCGCAGTGAGGTGGCAGCGCCACTCTCCTCGCACCTAAGGGTGTGGGATGAACCCTGACGGGGTGAAAGGGTTCATCCCAGTACCGGTGTAGGCAAGTAAACTTCAATTGCGGCGCAGGAAGGTGGCAGCGTCACTTTACTCGCACCTAAGGGTCTGGGGTGAACCCTTACGGGGTGAAAGGGTTCGTCCCAGTACCTGTGTAGGCAAGTGGACTTCAATATGGTGTCGTGAAATCGCATCGTGAGAGCTGGAACCGCATCGACATCGTGGAAACCCCCATCGTTACCGTGAAAACTGGAATTGCATCTTGATCGTGGAAATTCGCATTATTATCGTAGAAACTGAAATGGCATCTTTATCGTGGCATGGCATCGGTATTTTGGAAACTTGCATCGCTATCGAGGAAACTGGAATGGTATTGTTATCTTGGAAACTCGGAGCGCTATCAAGGAATCTGGAATCACATCTTATCGTGGAAGCTCTCATGATCGTCGTTCGTTTCGTTATCTCTGAATTACTTAATTAGTCTTGGTATTATTCTTAGCCTCCGTAATAACAGAGATGTTGGTCATTTTTATCTTATCTCTTTTATTGTATTTTTTCTAAGGTTATAGTTTAGTGTTCTTCAACCTTTTCTAACCTCGTGCACCTTTTCGAGAAGTAAGAAGGACTATAAAAGAAATGCATCAATATATGTAACTTTTCCCTACTTTAAGACTGAAAATCGATAGATAACATTATTGTATATCTACCTGAAGCTATAGTTTTTCGATCCTAAACAGTCGCTATATAGTGCGAAATGTGCTATAACAAAATGCCACATCTCAGACACATCAGGCCCGTGTTCCGTCTAATATATTACTATTGTGAATAAATCATAATGATTTGATTAATGTCAATAGGAGAGGACACAGACTGTCACATTTTTAGTGTTCGCAGGTTGTTTAATTCAGTTGATCAGCATCGTCTTGCGGTACAGAGCAGTCGTCTCTAAACACTGTATTACGATGTATCTATTGATTTACCATGCTTTTACTCCTTCCAGTATTTTTCTGTTCTTATTCTACCATGGTATTTCTTTATAGTTACTTGAGTTTATACGACTAAAATCATAATATAGAGCAAAACATAATTGTCTGGTGTACCAAGATCTTTCATTTCTAGAGACTTAAATACAGCACGGAACCTTAACACACATTTCACCTCGCTTCTGCACAGGTTAATTCTTCACAAGGAATGAGTAGAGCAATATTTGTTCGGTTTTCTTTATGAGAAAAAAAAAAAAAAAAATTAGCGGCCGAAACAGAAATAGTCCGAGGGTGCTGTAGTGTTTTCATCACCGTGTTCCTAAGCTCTGTCTTGCCATAGCCTGAACATGGTATTCAGTTCAGTTCAGTTGATAGGCGGAAGTGTAGCCTGGATATCGGCACTTCCTGATGTGTTTTGGTTTGGGTTTTGTCTGGGTCTGTAGCTGTAATTAATTATTATTTAAACTTTTTACTTTATGTTCTCTTATTTTCCAAAAATTCTATATTTCTTTATTTTCTTCTATACTAGATTTTTCAAAAAGTAATTTTCCAATGAGGTGTTCTTCATTTTCTGGGTAAGGACGCTACCAATTGGGGTGTTTGGATCTTTCATTGGTGTAGGCTGGGCAATGTAGGTTTAAAACCTTTTCTCTTTAGACTATAGATGAGGGCTTCTCAACTTTTTTATCTTGTTAAGAGCCCTCTGAGTTATACTCAAAGATCATCTACCCGAACCCCAGTAATTTGACATGGAATATAATGACTGACACTAACTCAATAGCCAAAGGTATTCTGCAAAGAATATATCATTAAATCAGCCATCTAAGTACCCCTGGAAATCTCCTTGTGAACCCCTGGGGGTTCGCGAACCCCAGATTGAGAACCCCTGATCTACCCGAACCCCCAGTAATTTGCCATCGAACAGAATCTTAATCTAGTGACTGACACTAACTCAATAGGCAAAGGTATTCTGCAAAGGATGTATCATTAAATCAGCCATCTAAGTACCCCTGGAAATCTTCTTGTGAACCCCTGGGAGTTCGCAAACCCCAGATTAAGAACCCCTGCTCTAGATCCATACACCTTCGTCCAACAGTTGCATTTTTCTTAGGGTTTTTGTGCATCTAACTCCTTATATATATATTTCTAGTCTTCCCCGTCCGTCCTCCTTCTCCATCTTGTTTCCTCCAAACATCCCTCTTATCAAGCAAAGTTCTGGCAAAGCATTAGCATCATTCACGTAAAGATATCTGACCACCAAATTTAACCAAACTTCTTGCCCTATCCACTCCTATGCTGATGATACCACTCTACATCTGTCCACGTCCTTTCAGAGACGAGCAACCCTTCAGTAAGTCAACAGATCACACCGGGACGCCACAGAAACCTGATTTCTGATCTCTCTAAGATTTCTGATTGAGATAGAGAAAACATAATAGTTTTCAATGTCTCAAAAACTCAATTCATCCATCTATCAACTCGACACAGCCTTCCAGACACTCAACTGTCTCCCTCTTCCACACTGAATATCCTCAATCTGTCCTTTACTCATAATCTTAACTGGAAATTTCATATCTCATGTCTTGCTAAAACAGCTTCTATGAAGTTAGGCGTTCTGAGGCTTCTCCGCCAGTTTTTCTTGTCCCTCCAACTGCAAAGTCTGTACAATAACCTTATCCGTCCCTGTATGGAGTACTCTTCGCATGTTTTTTTGGGGTTCCAGTCACACAGTTTTACTAGATAGGGTGGAATCAAAAGCTTTTCGTCTCATCAACTTCCCTCCTTTTTTCTCGCCGTCGAAATGTTGCATCTCTTTCTATCTTTTATCGCTATTTTCATGCTAACTTTTCTACTGATCTTGCTAACTGCATGCCTCCCCTCCTCCTGCGGCCTCGCTGCACAAGGCTTTCTTCTTCCTCTCATCCCTATTCTGTCCAACTCTCTAACACAAGAGTTAACCATTACTCTCAATCATTCATACCTTTCACTGGTAAATTCTGGAACTCCCTCCCTGCATCTGTATTTCCGACTTCCTACGACTTGTCTTCTTTTAAGAGGGAGGTATCGAAGCATTTGCTCCCTAATTTTGGCTGATGCTTTTCCTCTTTGTAGAGAGCCAGCACTCAAGTGGGCCTTTTTTATCTTTTCTTTTTTTGGCCCGTGGCTGGCCCTCTTCTCTACATAAAAAAAAAAAAAGACAACTATCCCCTCTTCTTCAGTGACACTCAACGGTCTCCCTCTTCCACACTAAATATCCTCGGTCTGTCCTTTACTCATAATCTTAACTGGAAACTTCACATCTCATGTCTTGCTAAAACAGCTTCTATGAAGTTAGGCGTTCTGCGGCGTCTCCGCCAGTTTTTCTCATCCCTCCAACTGTAAATATGTACAAGGGCCTTATCTGTCTTTGTATTTACTCTTCACATGTTTAGGGGGAGAGGGTTCCACTCATACAACTTTATTAGATAGGGTAGAATCAAAAGCTTTTCGTCTCATCAACTCCCCTCCTTCGACTGACTGTCTTCAACCTCTTTCTCACCGCCGAAATATTGCATCCCTTCTATCTTTTATCACTATTTTCATGCTAACTGCTCTACTGATTTTGCTAACTGCATGCCTCCCCTCCTCCTGCAACCTCGCTGCACAAGGCTTTCTTATTCCTCTCATCTCTATTCTGTCCAACCCTTTAATACAAGAGTTAACCAGTATTCTCAATCATTTATACACTTCACTGGTAAACTTTGGAACTCCCTACCTGCCTCTGTATTTCCATCATCCTACGACTTAACTTCTTTTAAGAGAGTGGTGTCCCTGAATTTTGACTAATTCTTTCAAATCTTTTATAGAAACTGCAATTCCAGTGGGCTTTTTTTCTATTTTTTTTTTCTTCCATTGCCAGTTCTCCTTCTTACATGTTTTTTTAAGTGTATATATATATATATATATATATATATATATATATATATATATATATATATATATATATATATATATATATATACGTATAAATGTTTTCAGTGTTAGACGACCGCATTTTATTATAGTTTACTATTTAATATCTCACGTTTTCTCTCGTGGTGGTGTAGAAGATACCATTCTCTCTCTCTCTCTCTCTCTCTCTCTCTCTCCACTTGTATATCGTTTATTTGTGAATGTCCACAATTAGTGTTAAGGAAAGATGTTCTATGACTATTCAGGGAGAAGCCTTAGTGTTCTAAAAAGATGGGTAAATAACGAGAGAACTGCTTCAGGGGGTGATCTCTAGCCACGTCTGGCATAAAGATTAAAATCACGAGGAAGCCCACAAGAGGAAGAAGAGGAACTGACAGGGCAGAGAGGAACCAGAGAAGAGAAACTACCATGGCTTTCTTCACTCACCTCACCCGGCGCTCCCTGGCCCAGTCAGCTGCCATGGCCAACGCTATTAAGAATGTAACGGTGATCGGGAGTGGCCTCATGGGAGCAGGTATCGCCCAGGTGAGAGGAAAAGTAATTAAGGAAGGTGTAGGTGGAGAAAAGCCGGTCGTGTGAGTGTAATCAGTGGTAAAGTTCTCGTATCAAAGATCACTGTCCTGTCTTTCCGCTGCGTCAGGAGAAACAGCGACGTACTTGACTTGGTTTCTCTTACGTTTGCATTATATAGTTGATGGGTGTGGCAGGGCAGGGTGTGGTAAGGGTAGTGTTGGGGAGGGGGTGATTACTGGAGAGGGCTGTTGCCAGGTACAGAAAGTGAGGCTGTGGGAGGAGGGGACTGTGACGGGGTTTATTATCCTCAGCCTTCCTTACATATGGCATGTGGTGGAGCTGGGTAGGTTGAAAAGTGATGAACATCCTGGCCTAGATAAATTAAAACTATTACAATTTTTATATATACATTCTATTTTTGTGTATGTTTTATATGTATGCCTATCAATTGGACTAGCAATTTTCTTTTTATATGCCTTATGTATACCTATCTGCTTCTCTATTTCATTCTGTATTATATGCTTTATTATGTACTTACAGTTGACCTCATGGAATAAGCTTATGTCTATGGCTCCAGATCTTCATTTCCTTATTTTGGTAGCATGTGGCAGATCTCATGTGCTTTTTAATCATAATAAGATTCTTGATTTGCCTAGAATTTGTCTAGTTTTGCCTCAAATTTCTTTATAGAAGTTGCTGAAACTACTGACTCGGCAAAAGATTCCAAGTATTTGCTACTCTACATGGAAAGCATATATATTTCCATACATTTAATATGGATCTCAGCTTCAACAAATTTCCTCTACTTCCACTAATTTCACTGCATTTCAGTGATCCCTTGTTCCTCCCTCTTCTCCCTCTGACTATTTCATATGATCAATTAAAATTCTTCGTAATGATGTTTTCCTTGCCCTCACTGACCTAAACCCTTAGAAGGCTTATGGACCTGATGGGGTCCTGTGCTTGCATTTGCCTGACCAAACTCTTCAGACTCTGTCTATCGACTTTTACTTTTCCTTCTTGCTGGAAGTTTGACTACATTCATATTGTTCCTATAAAGGGTGACTGTTTTAATCCTCAAACTACCGTCTTATAGCTTTAATCTCTTGCTTGTCTAAAGTTTTTAATCTATCCTCACTAGGAAGATTCTTAAACATATGTGACTTTACAATCTTCTATCTGATCACTAGTATGGCTTCCATCAAGGTTGCTCTACTGGTGATCTTCTGGCATTCCTTACCGAGTCTTGGTCATCCTCTTTTAGAGATTTTGGTGAAACTTTTACTGTCGTGTTAGACATATCAAAAGCTTTTGATAAAGTGTGACACAAAGCTTTGATCTCAAAACTAACCTCCTACGGCTTCTATCCTTCTCTTTGCAACTTATCTCAAGTTTCCTTTCCGATCATTCTATTGCAGCCGTGGTAGACGGCCACTGTTCTTCTCCTGAATCTATGAACAATGGTTGCCCGTTGCCAGTCTTCTTCTCTTTCGTAGAAAAAAATACATATCTTATCGTATTTTCCAGCAAGAATCTTGAAAGTTTTTATCATATCTCTCCATGCCCATCTGTAAACTAGTGTTGGTAGTTTCAGCATTCTGAGTCTCCATTCATAGTTGAGATCTTTTGGTTCTGGAAGCATCCTAGTATCTCTGCATAGCATATTCTCCACCATCTCGATGTCTTTCGTGAGGTGAGGACTCCAGGTTGCATATTCTAGATGCGGTGTTATGAATTTTGAACAAACCTTCAAAAACCACTGCATCTAGTGTAACAAAAGTTCTCCTAATTAATCCCACTGATTTATTAGCTTTGTTTACTTTTATACCAGATGGTCAGCACAACTTCATTTGGCATTGATAATAACACCCACATCCTTCTCAGAGTCCACCTTATTTAATTTCTTTTCCATTTGATAGCCTTGATCTGTTTTCCCTATCCTCATGTATTTGCATCCATTGGAGTGAAAATTTAGTAACCATTTTTTGCTCCAAGAATACACATCACATCTTCTGCATCTTGTTGCACATTCTGACAGTCCCATTGCTCTTTGATAAGTCTGAAGGTTTTGGTATCATCTGCATACATGTAAATTTCTCTGACATTTATTAAGATATCCAGGAGATCATTTATAAAAAGAACAAACAGCAGAGGCCCAAGAACAGATCCCTGTGGCACTCCACTTGTCAATGGATTCTATTTTTTTTAATATACTGTTATCTATTATTATAAAAATAGATATTTATTTTGTATGATACTGTAAAATGATTATATGCATTCAGTGGGGATTGTGTAGAGTGTCATTATGTGGCGGAATGTAGCCTGATCAAAGAAACAAAGATTATAAAGATGATGATAAGATAGAGTATATGCTTCAGTTCTTGAGAGGTACAGTACATTAAAAATACTTAACAAACACCCACCACAATCCACAAACAGTGCCAATGGGGAGCTGACAATCCACAGACAGTGCCAATGGGGAGCTGACAATCAATTCGGCTTTTATTTATTTATTTATTTTTGTATTTATTTTTTTGTTTACTTTTATTTTTTATTTATTTATTTATTCATTCATTTATTCATTTATTTTTTTTTTTTTTATTATTTCTTTTTAATTTATTTGTGTTTATTCATTATTTTTATTTATTTTTTTTTGTTTTATTTTTATTTTTGTGTTTATCTTTTTTCCTGAGCCAACTTTTTTCCTTCTTGCATTAAAAAAAATTGAATCTGAAAAAAAATTGAGAATATCTAGTCCAGAAGTGAATACAAACATAGGTACATTCAAATTGTTAGTAGCCAGCACGATACTGCCCCACCACAAGAGTGTCCTATGTCCCTGGCAGGTGGCAGCACAGACAGGCCACTCGGTCACCATGGTGGACATCGACCCGGTGGCCGTGGGGAAGGCTGAGAAGAGGATTGGCGATTCCATCTCCCGTGTGGCCAAGAAGAAATTTGGGGAGGGAGATGAGGCGGCCAAGTTCATTAGCGAGGCACTGAGTCACCTGAGGACCTCCACCGACGCTGTGGCCTCTGTTGAGTCAGCCGATCTGGTGGTGGAGGCCATTGTGGAGAACCTCAAGACCAAGAAGGAACTTTTCTCTAAGCTCGATAATGTGAGTGCATGGAATTCTTGATGTCAGTTCTGTTCAAACATTTTTGCCTATTGTAACCTTTATTAACTTCTACTGTTGTGTGTGTGTGTGTGTGTGTGTGTGTGTGTGTGTGTGTGTGTGTGTGTGTGTGTGTGTGTATTTACCTAGTTATAGTTTTACAGGGCCTGGGCTTTATGCTCCTGTGGCCCCGTCTCCATATCTACACTTATCCAATCTTACTTTAAAAGTATGCACACTCGTTGCAGAGACTACTTCTTCATTTAAACTGTTCCACGTCTCAATACATCTTTGCGGAAACTATATTTTTAACATCTCTCAGACATCTTCCTTTCTCAGCTTTTTACTATGCGATCTTGTGCTTGAATGTCATATTCTTCTCTCAGGATCAGTTTCTCATTATCCACTTGGTCCATTCCGTTGATCAATTTATAAACTTGTATCAGATCTCCTCTCTCCTTCTTTGTTCCAGGGTTGGTAGATCCATAGCCTTTAGTCTCTCCTCATATGTCATCCCTTCAAATTCTGGAACCATTCTTGTAGCCATTTTTGTAGTCTCTCCAACTTCCTTATGTGTTTCTTTTTATGAGGGGTCCACACTACTCCTGCATATTCCAATCTGGGTCTTATTATAGTACTTATCAATTTCTTCATCATTTCTTTGTCCATGTAGTGAAATGCTACTCCAATATTCCTTAGCAAATTATATGTTTCTCTAAAAATTCTATCAATATGGCTTACTGGTTGATTGTTTTCTTCCATCGTCACTTGTAAGTCCTTTTCCTTTTTTACTTTCTCCAGTTCTACTCCATCTCCCATCTTATAGATTCCCACGGGTCGTCTTTCACTCTTTCCCATTTCCATGACATGGCTTTTGTCCACATTGAATTCCATTTCCCACTTTTTACTCCATTCCCAGATCTTATTTAGGTCTTCTTGCAGTATTTCACAATTCTCGTTTTGCTTTATAATTCTGCACAGTTTCGTATCATCTGCAAACAGATTTATGTAGCTGTTCATTCCTTCTGGCATGTCATTAATATAAATGAGGAAAAATATTGGTATTGGCACTCCGCTTTCTACTGCTTTCCACTTGGACTTCATATTTTTAATTACCATCCTTATTTCTCTCTCCCTCAAATAATTTTCTATCCATCTCAATGTGCTTCCTTTTAAGCCACCCTTCTCCTCTAACTTCCACAGTAATCTTGCATGTGGCACTTTGTCAAACGCCTTTTTTAAATCCAAATAAATACAGTCAACCCATCCCTCTCTCTCTTGTACTCTATCAACTATTCTAGAATAGAAACTCAATAAATTAGTTACACACGACCGTCTTTTTCTAAAACCAAATTGGCTATTTGATATTAATTTGTTGTCTTCAAGGAACTCGATCCATTGTTTCTTTATTATTCTTTCACACATCTTGCATATTACACTAGTTAGTGATACCGGTCTGTAATTTAAAGGTTCTTCCTTCCTTCCGCTCTTATATATGGGAACCACCTCAGCTCTTTTCCATTCTACTGGTACTGTTCCATTTTCTATTGAGCATTTTATGATGATGTATATAGGACTTGCTAGTTCTTCCCTACATTCTTTCAGTATTCTGCCTGAGACTTCATCCAGTCCCATTGCCTTCTCTTCATCCAGTTCCTTCATTAACTCTTTTATTTCAAGCTTGGTTACTTTAATGTGTGTGTGTGTTCATCATCTTTTTACTTACCCTTATGATCTATGCATGTATCCCAATTGGTACTTGGACCCTAGTATGGCCTACACATTATGAGGTTATTGAGATACTCAAGTGTGCTATAAGGATGAGTGTATAGTTTAGAACTGTGATATATTCTTAAACACACACTCTTTCAGGCCGCTCCTGCTCACACCATATTTGCATCTAACACCTCGTCCATACCCATTGCAAAAATTGCCGAAGCAACCAACCGTCTGGATCGCTTTGGTGGCCTGCACTTCTTCAATCCCGTGCCTGTCATGAAGCTACTGGAGGTGAGTGCTGTACTGAGAGCAGCCACTTGACCTGCACTGAGCCTCTTAACTCACCAGGAAGGCAAGGTGTGATGTCATGCTTGCCTCCTAAGCATGTCCTCTTTTGTGGGGTGGGAGGGGGGAAATTTGGCCAAGGACAATGAAAACAATTAAACAAAAAGGCCCACTTGGGTGTCAGTCCCTGAGCAGGTCCAAGAAAGTTCGCCAAAAGAATAGGATAAATGTCTTGAAATCTCCCTCTGAAAATAATGAGTCCAGTTCATAGGAAAATAGAAACACAGAGGCAGGCAGGGAGTTCCAGAGTTTGCAGTTATAACAAGAGGAATATTAGCAAAGTTCTCAGGATCAGTAGTCAGGATAGAACAAGAAATAACCGCTTCAAGAAAGAGATAGGAAGGAATTGGTTCTCAAATAGAATGGAAGATGAATGGAACGGACTCGTATTTTACGGCTTGCAAGATGCTGCATCTTGGAAGACGCAGCCTAATATTTGAAAGAAATTTCAAAGAAAAAAAAGTTGTTCTCATACAAGAACGCATTCACCATATACCCGACCACTGAACACAAAAACATAGAAGCAAGGAGCCTGCAAGACACTATTGTTTCACCACTCATTACAAATTTGCTGGAGCACTCACCACAAATTGAAAACTATGTAAATAAAAACACCATAGGTAAATACATATACACAGTGAAACAGTCCATCTCTTCTTGTTTTAGTGGCAGGCGACGGCATGTTTTGGACCTGTTGTTTACATTACGGAATCACTTGTCCGATCGCCGAAACCGAACACATCAGTGCTGCAGTTTGTATTCATTTTATTTTGCAGTCGTGCTTCATAGACTTTATCATTGTGAATACAATTCACAAGTGGAGTTTTGACTCTTGCTTGAATGAGTAAGCCACTTGGATGTTCTATTAATAAAGGTATAAAGGCACCTGGCATGATGTGTGTGCGTTCGTGTGCATGTATGTGTGTGTTGCAATGAGACGAGGGAGCAGCCCATTTTCTCCACACGCTGAGTAGGTTGCAGGAAGGATTATGGTATTGGAAATACTTGTAACACCTAAGTACTGAGTTTACATGATATAAAAAGGCTAAATTAAATGGTACTTAGGCTAACATCATAATGTAATGACTCAACATACAAATCCAGGTCGTTATCGGTCAAGTGTCCAAGCTCACTTGAGGTTGGATGCTTCCTTACAGTACAACATTCATCTTGGAAGACACACTAGTATTTTTCAGGGTATTTTTTAGGAAAAAAAGTGTGTCTTGTAAGCCGTAAAATACGGTAATCAGGATGTAAGTGATGATTTGTTAGGGAGCTTTAAAAGGTTAGACAAATTTGTGGATGGGGCTGATAGGTGGAAATAGGTAGGTATCTTTCACACAGGGACTGTCACATGTAGGCCTGATGGCGTCTTGCAGTTATTTATGTTTTTATATGATTCCCTTTGAGACAAATAGTGAAAATAATGTAGTTTTATTGGTATATTTATTAGAATTCATGCCTGCCTTGACCAGTTTTCCCCTCTTACATTAAAAAAAAAAATATCTAGCTTAACCACTTTACACTTAATGCTTAAAAATATGCTCATTGCTTATATACTGGGTAGGAAGAAGTGAGGGAGAAAAGGGTAACAAGGCAAGGAATGATCCAGAGAAGAGGGAACTGTACCCTCCCATACAGTCTCCTCTCCCTGGGTAAAGAAGTAAAGTATGGTAAGAAGAGAAGAAAAGTACCAGGGAGGAAGAACTGTTTTCCCCTATACTGTCAACCCTTTTGTAGGGATATGGAATAAGGATTGGGGATAAAGAGGGTAAAGGAGAGACTTCCATCTGGATAGAGTTTGGGGCATGGCACACCTCATTTATGTGATTGTTGAGGACAAGGATGGTGGGAGAAGCAGTAGAGCCTCTAAGACAGTAGGCAGACTCTAGCTAGATGCAAAACAGTATGGGATCATTCAACAGCAAATAAAACTGAATATAAATATGATACCTATGTAGACATTTTCATATTGAAGGGTAAAGTCCATTGTTTTTTATGTTTTCTTTCTAACATAGACCCTATAACCAGTATCATAGCATGTATTATAATTCTTTGAACTACTATTACTACACACTCATCCTGTGTGATTTTGCCATGCACTTGTGATATTGTAATGCTGATGCCTCACTCCCTCCAGGAATGTCTGTAAAGGCAATGAATGACAATGAGAGAAGAAATTCTGTCCCGTATGTTATTCACTCATTACTTCCATGCATGCACTTACTATTTGCTTGAGCACTCTTAGCTTGCCCATTTAGGCTTATTGAGCTTGACTATATTTTATTAGAAACTACCTCATGCATTTCTTGTCATTACCTTCCTCACCTAAAGCATGCACATTTTTTAACACACAGGAGCATAAGCAAAGCCCATTAAGGAACTAAGCTTAAGCCTTTGTAAATCCTGTTTTCCAGCTTTTTAATTTTGATCTGATTTAACATTTCCATGTAATGGCTTAACTTGAAGAACAAAGGTGGCTTTTTAACTCTGCACCTCGTAAAGCTTTTGCACGCTTTTCATAAGTGAAGGACAAGAAGCTAATTTTTCAAAGCTTAGGTAAGTTTACTAATCAAAATTTTGTTCTAAATCTGGATGAGTGTGCTTATATTACCAAAATGCATATAGCACCTGAACAGCAGCAGGCTATAGTGAAACATACACCTTCTGCTTCAGGTGGTGCGCATTCCTGAGACCTCCGGCGACACCTTCAATGCCATGACTGCTTGGGGGAAGGCCATGGGCAAGGTGACAGTGGAGTGCAAGGACACACCAGGCTTCATTGTCAACCGCCTCCTGGTGCCCTTCATGTTTGAGGCCGTCAGGATGGTGGAGCGAGGTGAGGCTCTCTTGTACTGTTGGGAGTTTTCCTGGATACTTCTACTCTCTATTCTCTTCCTCTCTCTCATCAATTTGTAGATGTCCTTGCTTGAATACCACATCTGTTGAAATGCTTGTATAGTTGGGAGAATGCTCTTAGATATCTCAGTGGCCTGTTTTCTCCTTCTTATCAATGTGTAGATTTCCTCGCTTGAATGTCCTGCAGCAGACTTACATCAGTTGAAAAGCTTGTATTTTTGGGAGAATGTTCCTCAGTGCTACTCCTCTACTATTTACTCATCTTCTCCTTAATCAATTTATAGATTTTCTTACATGAATATTTTGTGGATACTTTTACAACAATTTACATCCACTAAAACACATATGCAATGGCTACAACATTCATTCGTTCCAGGGGAAGCAAGTCCAAGAGATGTTGACACAGCCATGAAGCTTGGAGCTGGTCACCCCATGGGACCATTTGAGCTGATGGACTATGTTGGCCTGGACACTGGCAAGTTCATCATTGATGGTGAGTAGTGAGGGATGAGTGTGTGCTGCAATGGCTGTTACACCGTGAGATAAAGTGTGATGGTGGGAGAATTTCATGTCACTTGTCATACATGATTGTGTAAAGTGCTAATCAATAGTGATCTGTTCTGATTAGTAATGAGTGATGAATGTGGGAATTACAGCATTAAAAAGTCTGATTTGGTGTGAATTCCATATATCACCAAAGTTATCATATATGATTACCATATAAAGCAGTGATTCCCAACCCTAGGGTCACAAGGGTATTTCTGAGGGTCGCCTGAGGGTCTTATAAAAATATATCTTGATAATTCACAGCTGTTCACATTTTTATTTTGATTAATATAACTAATAAGCTAAAGATTCTACTGGACACATAGTAACAAAAGAGGCATGGTCATAAAACACCTGTATTTGTGCAATTCTGCCCGTAGTACGAGTAGCTTTCACATACAATACGTGTGCTTGACCCCCAAACAGTCAGCAAGGAGCCTGAGTGAGCAGTCAGTTGCATCTGTGATGCTGCAGAATTGAAAGAACATTGCTTCTTCAGTAAAAGTTTTCTTTCTTTTTTAACTTGTTTCCATTCTCATTTAAAATGTATTTAAATTCATTGTGCTAGTAAATATAAACTCAAATTTAATAGCAAAAGCTCATAAACATTTTGCTAGTATGTCCAACTGTAACATGAAATGTTACATTTAGGGTCGCGACCAAAAAAGGTTGGGAAACACTGATATGAAAGTATAATTTTGTAGTGTGTTCTGTTGAGTTAGTGTGGCTTGAAGAATAACAAATCTTTTGCAGTGTGTAGACAGTTTTGTCTGGATTCCCTGTTGAGCTGTTTTGATTAGGATGTGTTACAAGATTAGTTACTACTTATGTGATTCTAGTGACAGTTTAGCATTGTCATTTAAAAAAAAAAAAAAAAACCTGCGAGAACCTAATCTTTTGTGAGACAAAAAGGAGGATTAGAGTAAGAGTATGGAAGGAATGGAGCTGCTGGAAGTTCATTACCACAGCAAGCAAGTCTTGATGAAATATGACATAACTGAAAATATTATCATGGTCTTCCTCCTCATCAATTGTCTGGAGGATGTTTCTGTTAACATCTTGATAGCTAAGTTAAGTGTTTATTGCCTCACTTCAATGAGTAATTTCACCTCCAGGCTGGCACAAGGATTACCCCGATGTGGAAATCTTTTCTCCCTCTCCACTGCTGGAAAAGTTGGTGTCTGAGGGTAAGCTTGGTGTCAAAAGTGGGGAAGGTTTCTACAAGTACAAGAAATAGCAACCTGATCAGTTTTACCAAAAAATGTGAATCATCATGTAAGTACTACAGGTTTCAAGTGGCTTCTTTTATTTAGCACTCACTATTGCATAAATAGATCAGTTGTTAGAATCATTAAAAATGACACTGTGAAGGATCATTTGTATATTGATTCTTTGTACTGACTTAAGGTGGTGTCATTTCTGCTAAAGTGTACATTATTGCATTTTGTAACAGTGAAGGGTGCTGTTGTTGATGCTGGAATTAGTGTAAATAAACACTTCATTAGTAAATGTATATGAATAATGTGTAAGCCCAATCAGCTCCATTGGAGTTGGAAACTATCAATGCAATTAAACTAAGAGGATAAAGCTCATTTACAGAGTGCTAATTTTTAACAAGATTTATAATTATGTATGGCATCTAAATAAAGATATGTTTTGCTGTGATTCTTTAATATGCCTTGTTAATGTCTGTTGTCTGGATTCACCTGAAATGCTACACACACCACACGTCAGTAAGTGTCGGCTGTGTAGCCAACCATTTAGTGCAGCTTTGGTGAAATGTATCAGATAATGTTGGTCTTTGTGATCAAGCATCATAGCAGTTGGTGCACCACCACATATCAAATAACAAGGTGGTGAGTGTAAGGCTGTATGCTAACAAAATTTGGCCAATCAGTGGAAATGTCCATGTACTGAAATTGACAGAAAAGGAAGATTAGATACATTTGTAGCACTTCCCTGAGCAACAAATGTAAGGGAAAAGGAATCAGACTGCAAGCTGAGGGAGAGGAGGAGAGCTGAGTGTGCTGTTTAGTTCTCAGAAAAGGAAGGAAAGTAGTTGATCTTAAGGTGGCAGAGAGTGAGCATGTGAAAATTTTATAGAACTGAATGTAAGACCAAAGAAGAGCTGGAATGAAATGGTCTGGAGTGATAAGATTTCATTAGATTTTTTTTATTGACCACAGCATATATTTATAAAATACAATTAAATTGTAGAATATGGTCCAACAAATACATCAGTGATTTGTGCTGGTGCAAGGAAGCTGTCAAAGACTGTGGCTCAGCCTGCAAGCCAAACCTGTTCTGGCAGTGAGAGTGACTTGAGATTCCCTCTTTTTATCTGCCTCAACATTTTATAAGATGTGATGTGTTGTTGCCTTGGCTACCTGTCGTGACAAGTCCCCAACCTGGTGTATAGACAGATATATTGGTCAGAAGCCCAACTTTATTGTTTTGTTTTATGATTCTGTGCCCAATCTACACACCAAGCCAACATGTCTCATGAAAGGAGATGGTTGAGGCAAAGCTAACACTTACTCTCACTGATACACCCAGAACTATTTCCTAAGAGTCAAAGCACACCTAACTTCCATGCCTCTACATATGGAACTTGTACCAAAAATATCAAGAAAGATTCGCAAATGTTCAGATCCATAGGTGTTTCATATTAAACTATTTACTTATATCTTCCCAGATTATAAAGACCCCTGAGACTTCCCCAGCCACAGCAGATGCCATGACAGCCTGGGGCAAGGCCATGGGGAAGACCATTGTGCACTGCAAGGACACGCCAGGATTCATTGTTAACCGTGTGTTTGTTCCATACCTGTTGTCTTGCATCAGGCTACTGGATGAAGGTACGGTGGCAACGAGATGCATTTCTAGGTCACACTCCAACCAGGGATTTTTTTTTCAAGTTATAGGAAAGTTGAAATACAGAGGAAGGCTGGGAATTTTAGAGTTTACCAGAGAGAGAGATGAATGATTGAGAATACCTATTAACTCTTGCATTAAAGAGGTGGACATAATACAGGTAAGAAATCTTGAGAGTCTTGAGCAGTGATGAGAGGAGGTATGCAATTAGCAAGACCAGGAGAGTAGTTTGCATGGAAGTATTTTTCACTCTGCTGTCCTTGACCAGTGCCTTTCTTACACAAAGAAATGAATAGATAAGAAATAAAGACATTTCAGTGTTCAGTTGGGTGAAGCAGTATGTAGGATGAATGAGATGAGAGAGATGATCACCAGTGTCAAATGAAGAACAGATAAATAAGTGAATACATCTGCAGGCCTCATCATGCAAATCTCATTATAATTCTTTGGCTGGGTGTTTCAGAGGTTGCCACCAAGGAGGATATTGACTTGGCCATCAAACTTGGTCTAGGGTATCCAATGGGACCTCTGGAGCTGCTGGACTATGTTGGCAATGACACCATATACTACATTTGTAAAGGTAAGTGAATGTGTGTTTGTACTTTTCAATTGCTTAAATGGAACTTTGGGTCTAATTCATTCATCTGTTAGGTCTATTAACTTAAATGAGCTGTTTTATTGATTGTTACTGAAGTATTAACTCATGGATGACAACTTGGTGACACTGCAAAATTTTCTACTAAGTTTTCTACCTCTCCCTTTAACAAATGTGGCCCTCTTGCATGTAAAAAGAGAAAAAGGTGGCAGTTTCATAGATAGCAGTGAATACATGTTCCTTTAGCCAGCTTGTGTGTTGATGGTGGTGGTAGCTAGTGTTTCAGCCCACTTGCATAAAAAAAGGGAGAAAAGGAAGACATTTTCAAAGAGAGCAGTGAATTCATGTTCCTTTAGTCAGCATGTGTGTTGATGGTGGTGGTTGGTGGTGTTTCTGCAGAGTGGTGTGAGGCCTACCCAGACATGCCAGAGTTCCAGATCCCGCCATTGCTTGAGAGAATGATCGCTGAGGGAAGGTTCGGCAAAAAGGCTGGCAAAGGATTCTATGAGTGAGATGTGTTTGGGTGAGAATGTTTGAATGCAACAGATTTAGTAGTGCAGTTTGGAGTTTGGGCATTTCTTTTTAGTAATTATCTGCACCTCATTATAAGCACGGTACCTTTGCATGTGTAGCCTGTGGTTCAGATGTGTTTTTGTTCATTTGAAGCTGTATGGCAAGACATTATTCCCTCTACACATGGTCTGCTGTATACAGTAGATACTGTTGGGTTTTGTATATGAAGCTATAATTACATGTTATTTGTAACTGTGTGCTGGATTCTTATGAAATAAATTATAAGCACCATAGTACATAATATGGAGTTTGTTTCTGCATGAATTTTGGTTAATTAACTCTTCCTGTACGATCGTATTCCCAAGTAAATGTGTATTGTACAGCTGCCAAAATTCAAGTGATTAATACATATAAAGTAATACCAGAAGGTTGAATACTGTTACCGCATGATTTTTTCCATTGTGGTCGAATACTGATACTGCATGATCGTTTCCTCCATTTCGCTTTTGTCAGATGTGAATTTGATACCTTACATGGATTATATTGCCGCTAGATATCAAATAATTAAGACGGAAAAGTAATGCGTGGTTTTGCTTCGGTCCGCGGGTGCATTTGAATCATTACCAATCGACACATGAATGAAGCACGTCCAGCTCACCCACAAACACACCGCACGCAGTACACCACAAATAGAATCCGTTAATATGTGAGTGGCTATCAATACTTAGTGCTGCGGGAAATCGAACGGCTTAACCTTGGTGAGCAGTGCGCGTGCAGTGTGGCGCGACCCAAGGGAGGCGGTGAGGCAAAGCAGACCTCACTCATCCCTTCTGCTGCTCGGCGCCCGCTACGACCACGCTCCTCTCGCCTCGCACGCTCTCCGCTCGTTCTTCGCCACCAGTCGATGCAAGGACAATGCACAGACAATTCTCTTAAAGTTTAATCCCATCTGACTCAAAACACTTCAGAACCCAGATAGCAATACGAATCACATAAACAGATTGACAGACTAGCATATCTTCACATTTTAACGGGAGTTGGGAAGGAAACTGAGTAAGAGTAACATTAGCCTCGCGTTGACACCTGCAGCCAGCGAGCATGTCTGCTACTTCGTCTATCGCCAGCACAGAGGTAAGGAAGTTATTGCAGGTGTGCGGGGGCTAATCACTTCAATTACCTGTGCGCTGAGACCCTAAGAGGCGGGAGGCGTGGCGTTCATATCACGATTAGTAGTAGTAGTTGTAGCAGTAGTTGTTGTTGTTGGTGATGGTGGTGTTGGTGGTGGTGGTGGTGGTGACAGTAGATGATAAATAAGGGATACAATAAGATGTTTTTGTTTAGTTTTTTTTTTTTTTTTTTTTTTTTTTGGCATTGTCAGATTGTGTGTTATCTTTACTATATTAATTTATCATGTTATTTGTGTGTCTGATCATATTATTCTCTATTAATATTTATCATGATTGTCACTACCATTATCATTATTTTCTCTTGTACCACTTCACACGGTTCCAGACTAAATTACGTCGTTCATGTATGATTTCAGAGAGAGAGAGAGAGAGAGAGAGAGAGAGAGAGAGAGAGCACCCATTCCTTCAAGCATCCCTTCTCATATTCCCTCGGTTACTTCCTATATATTCCTTCTGTTTCCTTTTGTCTATTGAGTCTCCACACCAGCGCGGCAGGTCGATCTATTGATGAATGGGAAGGCTGCTGCTGCTGCTGCTGTTGTTATTGTTCAGGTGTTTTATGGCCAGGTAGACATTTCTTTCTTACCTCAGTGGGTTTCAGACTTGTTTTTTTTTGTGTGTGTGATTTGTTGTGTTTTGTCGTTATTGTTACTCGTCGTCGTCGTTGTCGTTGTTGTTGTTGTTGTTGTTATTTCATTCAGTCACTCTAATGGTACGTTTTGAAATGTTATTCAGTACCAAAAGAGTGACAGAGTGTGCCATAGGAGAAGGTATATGTTTTCTGATTAATAAGAAACAAAAACTAGCAAAAAAAAGGGGGAAGATATTAACTTGTATAGCCAAAACAAAGAAGTTTGCTAACACCTGATTAAAATTTTTACTCGCATCCTCCTCAACATGTAAGTCACAGCTCCTTCAAAACACCCAACATTTCTTCTCCCAACGACTGCAGAGGAGGTCTTGCGTGTCGGTAATTCATGCTTTGATTTTCTATAAAGAATTACCTGGGTCATGAAAATACAGTAGCTCTCTCTCTCTCTCTCTCTCTCTCTCTCTCTCTCTCTCTCTCTCTCTCTCTCTCTCTCTCTCTCACTGTTTCTGAGAAATGTGTGAAATTTTTAATGCTCTCAGATTCTTCCTCCTCCTCCTCCCCCTCCTCCTCCTCCTCCTCCTCCTCCTCCTCCTCCTCCTCCATGCGTTGAAAATTACGCATCGTGTGATTGTGTGTGTGTGTGTGTGTGTTACAGTTGGGTTAAATAATTGAATACATTACAAGGGATGGTGCCACACACACTCCCTTCACTATGACCTTGGCGGGTGATTGAGTGCCACGTCAATAGGGGCACACTCACTAGCCACACACTCCGGGCACTCTGGCACTGGCACTCCGAGACTCTTCCCTCACGTTCACCATCACCACGTGGAGATTTAGGTCATTAACACGTGAAATATTCAAACTCAAGGTCTTAACTTAGTTCTCCGGGGTTCGTTTTCTGTTTGATACTCCGTTTTTTGTTTACTCATACGCATGCTATGTTATTCTTTTGTTTTTTTGTTTTGTTTGTTTCCCTCGCTTTGTTTTCCTTTTCTTCTTGATACACCTACGTCTCAGAATGTTTGATTTTGTTTTGTCTTCATCGCTTACTTTCCTAAAAATGAACGTCGGATCAGATTGAAGAGTTTATCTAAGTTTCTTCAAGTTATTTTCATCCTTTCGCCTTGCCTCGCGGTGATGCCATGTAAGAAATTCAAGGGAATCACCGAAGTCCAGTTCATGTGACAGCAGGAGAATGTCAAGTTTGAAAATAGCATTCCCAACCTTTTCTCTCTCTCTCTCTCTCTCTCTCTCTCTCTCTCTCTCTCTCTCTCTCTCTCTCTCAAGCATTTCGAGTGGTGTGCTTGAGTTTCGTATTAGTTTACATGCAGGTTTAAAGGCACCACCTACAGCAACGGGAGATGTATTGAAGAAAACTTGATTTGCGCTCACATTTCGAAACGTTATCTTGTCTAGAGACACTTCAAAGGCCACAAAGATAACCTGTTTCGCTTTGTCTCCCGTTAATATTGCAGAATATTCGTTGAACCACCACTAGAATCGTAACGACCTTGAGGGTGTAACAATTCCCACTAGAACCTGAGCTAATAGTCAAGTTGGAACGCTGAGATGCTTAAAATACATCCATGGTTTCTGTATTCTTTCGCTCCAGTGCACTCCATGGCTTCTCATTCTTAGACATCCGCGTAACACTTCCACGCTATACCTCGACAACTTTCAAAATGCTTTAGTTGAAGTTACACAGATTTCTTATGTTTTGTTCACGATTATAGTGGCAAATTATCAAGTTTTTTCTACATTACATACAGGAAAAACGCTCATGAGAACCATGCTAATCATCTGCGTGGCCTTGAAAAGAAGTCGTAGTGAGAGAGCATAGCGTTTCAGGATACGGACCTTGGAAACAGATACTCGAGGTAGTGGAGGGCGGGGGGGCCATCGAGCGAACTGTAACCTCTGAGTGGGTGTCTTAGAGGTTCCGGCACGTCACCAGCAGACCTGTATTGATCCCTTTTCTGCGTAAAGGCGCGTCACTGCTAATTGAGGACAGGTGGAATAAGGGAATTAGGACTTACAACAGGGTAATTTAGCCGTGCATGTTGAATGAAGGAAGGGGACGAAAGAGCTGAAGTTTGAAGTTTACTAGAATTTTCTTTCCTAAAGTTTCTAAAGTATCTGATTGGAATTATTCATATTTTTTGCTGAAAAAAATAGAAATGATAGTAAAAACACTAATCATGGTGTATTTAACAAGGGAACATAGACCGTACGTTACCATAGGAGCAATAATTTTGGCGTTCATAATCTCTGCGTCAGCTTTAAGTTTTATTTAACCGGTGTGATTAGCGCAGTCCCCCTTCGCAGTCCTCCTTCAGTACAGAGTGCAGTGTGTTTATTGTTACTTTACGACCGGTACAAGAGCTCGCCAAGTGTGGGAGGAGGAGGAGGAAGAGAAAGAGAAGGAGGAGGAGGAGGGAATAAAGGATCCACGCTTCAGAAGGAGGAGGAGGAGGCGAGGGATAGGGAGAGATTTGGGGACGGACTGGTTGGGGAGAGGGGTTAAGATTCATTTCCTCCCAGCGATCGTTACCTGTCCGTGTCCCGTCACCTGAGGTATTTCACGGAGCAGAACGGTACCTGTGTGAGGTAATGCACCTGAAAAATGCAAAAGAAAGGAGAAAATGGATTGAAAGTCGTTCCATTCTTGTGTTGCTTTCAGATTTTGTGATTTTGTTTTGTATTCTTGAGCGGGTGGTAGTAGTAGTAGTAGTAGTAGTAGTAGTAGTAGTAGTAGTAGTAATAATAGTCGTAGTTCTCGAGTTACTGAATGAAGCCTCTTAGAACTGAGATGGAAGAGCACTATTAGTAAAATTCCGTATCATTTGAAAGAAATATATCCACTTTTCCTCTCTTCACGTTACTGGCCTCGATCGTAATGCCGCATAATGTGTAGCAGCTTTACTCTTACTGCTCACAGATTTAATTCAGTGTGCAGGCAGGAATGCTAATGACAGAGAAGGAGTGGAGACTGTACTTTGTCTCAGGCACGATGAGTAAGATTTCTTTTTCCCGCTTATTAATTTATGCATCATCACCACATACAACTTTGATTACACCACACACACACACACACACACACACACACACACACACACACACACACACACACACACACACACACACACACACACACACACACACACACACACACACACACACACACACACACACACACACACACACACACACACACACACACACACACACATATATACATATATACAAGCGGCGCGGCTCCAGCATTCCAGTTCCAGGTTTCCATCCAGCACGAGGCGAGGTGACCCAGCGGCAGTGTTCCCTTGATCCCCGCCGTGGTCACACCTCACGCCGCCAGACATGTGCTCCTCCTCGCTGCCGGGGAGGCCGTTCACTGCCCAGAAGTTTGAGGTCAGTCTGGCTCCGGCGTGATGTCTCCCCTCCTCATTCCCTGCGCCTTTTTGGGGTGTTTTTGTTGCTTCTGGTGTCTCAAAAGCTGCTCAGATTGTTGTTTTATTTACTTACTTATTTTTAACAAGGAGTTTCTAATAATTCGGGAATCTGGTGGTTTCGTCTTCTTTTTCGTCCATTGGCATCGTTTTTAGTGTCTATAGCTTCTCTGTGGGACTTGTACTAGCCAAACAGATCTTCGTTTCATTATTTTCGTTTATTCTAACACGGAGCTTCGAATACATGAATCAGATGGTGACTGCTTCCCGTCATCCTTTGGGGCCTGATTTCCTGCATGGAGTCACATCGACCACTCAAATAATGGCCAAGTTTTTAGTGCGTTTCAAACATTTCTGTAATACTTGAATGACATGTAGAATGAGTTGTAGTATAGATATTCCATTCACGAAGCTTGAGTGGTCTGAGACGGAGCGACCGATACTCCTAAGAGATGGAAAGCCTTGTGTGCCTGAATTACATATGAAATCCTAATATACATAACGTTTTCTAATCATAAATACATCGAGGTGAACGGGAACATTCGATTTCGCCAGTTCGATGACTCAGTAACACGTGAACTCATAAAAAAAAAAGGGAAAGAAAAAGAACATCAATAGTTTGTTTAGCTGAGCGTGGTCCAGACATCAAGCGAGAGTCATGGAAACAGAGTGACCTGATTACACACTGCAGGTTGTGTGTGTGTGTGTGTGTGTGTGTGGGTTTGGAGGCTCGATACGTCACCTTGTTGGTCATGGGTCACGACAGACACGAATCAGACAAACAAAACTACACGAAGTCTTTGCGAGCTGCGGGTTCTTTGTACTCCACTCTCGCCAATACCTTCTGCAGTCTGGAGAGTGGAACAAAGACTGGATTCCCAAACACTACAACGTCTATACAACTTCTAATACTGTTATAGTTTTCAAGTTCATGACTTTAGTGAGTTTTTTTTATACGAATACACCCTTAGTGAGTACAGAAAATACATGAAAACCAGACTAATCTTGCTTTTTCAAAATCTAATGAGAGCATGAGAGCGAGTTTAATTTCATAAGAATTTCAAGAATATTTCCGTGACTTTACTAATAGTTCCACAAATACATGAGAAACGGACTAGTCTCTCTACCCTTTCAGGAATATCACTGAGAGAGCGGAGAGTTTTATTACGAGGCTGCAGCAGTATAAGGTAATGGAGAGTCGCTGGGCATTGGAGCATTGGGTGTTTACTGCGCGTGGTGACAAAGGAGTAGCGGCGTCAGCAGGGCGTGAAGCCAACACTGCCAGACGGAATTAGCCTGTGTGATACCGGCCTGAAGATACGCGTCATGGGGTGTGGGTGTGGCTGTGGCTGCAGGTGTGGGTGTGGGTGTAGCTTCCGGCGTGCTTTGATGTGGATGTGACTTGAAATGTGGTATTTAGAGTGTCTGTGTGTGTACTGGTGTGTGTGTTAATGCTGTTTGTATGTTGGTGGTTTATGGTGTATTATGTTTATATTATGTGTTTGAGTTATAGACTTTGGTTGTTTTTGAGTTGTGTTTGTATGTGGTGTATATGTGTCCTGTGGGCGTGCTATGCTGTTGTAAGTAAGTGCAGAGTCATAGTTTATTGTGTATGTATATATGTGAATTAGTTTTCTTTTCTTTTTTTTTTTTTATGCTGTATTGCGTGAAGTCATAATGATTGTATGTCTGTGTGTGCGTGTGTAGGACAGCTACATCTAGTGTGCGTGTCGTGTTGTGTTGGGTTGAGTGTTCCAGTGGCCACGTGTTCAAACTGGATCTAACTAGACCTGGAAACATGAAAAGGTTAGCCGTATCACAAAGACGTGCATGGAAGGACGGGAAAGACAGACTGAGTGTTGAGGTTTAACTGAATGTCACGTAAAATTTTTATGGTATCCATTTATTGACGCAGAAACAGAATTAGAGTATGAAATGTAAGAAAATATTGATTGTTATATTGTGGGTAAAACGAAGAAGCCTAAGAAACGAAACTCTCTTTACAACGCAAGCAAATATGTGAAGCTGCAAGAATTGTCGTAAAACCTACACGCGGCAGCCTCAGTATTTTCTTTTTCTTTATTATCATTGTGTAGGAAGGGCGCTAGCAAGGGCAACAAAGATTACAATAATAAAGACCCATTAAGGTGCGGGGCTCATATAAAGACAAAGATACCTCCCTCTTGTGAAAAGTTACAAGGTAGAAATACAGAAGCAAGCGGAGAGTTCCAGAGTTTAGTATGCATCAGTTGCTCAGTTAAATGTTTAATTAATTCAAATTTCTGACACTCGCTACTCAATTATTAAAAGGTCAGCATTGTGTAGAGGTGCTCATGTGTTCACCTTTAGCACGTGATCTCTACATATATGAACACAATAAAGCATCGATCACATGTCTTATTCCCGTGCCAATGCCTGGACGCTCTCCTAATCCCCTTACCAGTTCATTCCAGGCAGCACGGAGCGCCTCCAGTCCGGATTCATCTGGCTGGAACTAACCCCGACGCAGAGATGAATAGTACCTTTCCAAGAAAAGTTGGTGGCGGTAGCTAGCGTTGTCTCTTTCTTTTGTTTCGTACGTCAATCTCAAACTATCCTGTGTCTTTTATCTTTTTATTCCATTTCATCAATTTCATTTGTTTATTATCGATTTTTCTATCTAATCTATATCTAGTCTATTTTAAGAGTTTTTAGCCAAGAGAAACAGAAAATAAAAACTGAAAAAGGTCACACTATACTTTTAAATTCTCTACTAAAAGCTACAGGATCTTTAAGGGGTTTTTCAAGACTAGCAATGGTTTAACAAGTATTCTGTATCATCACCGTGTAAAAAACTGCGTGAAATCTGACTAACCATCTATATGACCTCTAGAAATAGTTCTCATGAGGGATTAAAGCTTTTCCTCATCATCTCGTTCCTCATTATCTCACTTGTCACGTTCCTTTCCTCATTTTCTCTTTCTCATATCTCTTTCCATATTACCTCATTCGTGTATCCCATTTAGTTCCTCCTCGTTCTTACATCTCTTCTCTCATTTCCTTGTTCTCGTATCCCATTCTCTCATCTCTTCCTTCACTTTCTAATCTACACATCCCTTCCCTCACTGTCTCATTTTCGTGTCCCTCTCCTTATTATCCTTCCTCATATCCTATTCCTCTTCTCTCGTCTCTTCCCTCATTATCTTGTCCACACATATCCTCCCATCACTTACTCGTTCTCACTGTCTCTCCAGAACGGGCGCTGGGTGGACAATTCGATCGCAGCCTCGCCAGGAGGACTTATATGCAAGGACTTCCTCCCTCAACCAGACCCTGACCAGTCCACCTGCTGCACCACCACCTACCAAAGCTTCAGGTGGGTGTTCCTCTACTTACCGCCCACCTGACCTCGGATACGTAAGGATAGTGAATGGAGAAGTGACATTTAGGTACTGGTTGTTTTGTTTTCTTGGTTTCTCTTGTGGTCGATCCCAGTAATATTGTCTTATGTTTTTGAGTTTTGTTTTTGTTTTTTCCTCTTTTTTTTCTGTTTGTGATTGATTTTTCGTATGCTTAGTTATTAGTTTGGTGTTTATATTCTTCTTCCTTCGGTTCTTTCTTCTACTTTTTTTTCCACTTGTTTCTTTTTTTTTTTTTCATCTGACCATTCTCTCATCCTCGATAATTTCTTTCTACTGCTCTCTCTTCCTCTCTCGGTTCATCCTTTGTATCTTTCTTTGTCCCTTCATTTCTTACTTGTACCTTTCTTCCTTCCTCATTGATTTCTACCCTCCCTCCTTCCATTCTTTCTGTGTCATATCCTTATTTTATTTATTTATTTATCGCTTGAAATTCCTTGGGTTACAACACCATGATGGGTTTGCAGAAGAATAAACCATGCATGACATTAACCCCTTCAATACTGTAACACATGTTTACCTTCATTTTTGGGTATGATTAGACGATTTTATTTACATTAGGAATGGTCTATGGAGGTCAAAAGATTAATGGCCAGAGTCTTCAATATTTCAATCCCCCTATAATTTTCTGAAGCTTTATAAAATCGCCAAATAGTAACCAGAATGAATATGGAAAAGCGTCCTGGTACTGGAGAGTTTAAGGAAGTTGTTTAGTGTTGCTGCGGAAGGTGAGGTGACGGAGCTAAGGTGACGAAGGTGAGGTTAACGTATTGATCTAGTAGTAACGAGTGTGCTTGACACCTTGCTTCCCTTCCCTTGCTTTCCTTGCTTGCTTGTTTAGTACCCCCTCTTCGTGTCTCCCTTGGCCTTGCACTAAATGGATGTTGCTGGACCAAACTGCCTCCATGACTCAATGCACTTCACTGGTCTGATTCTGAACGTGTTGTGTCTCCAGTTTTATTCGTTTCGTGCGTGTCTGTCCTCCATTACCAGTGTCTGAATGCAGGCCTTGATGTACGAGACCTAGTTTTGAAGTGGAGGACAGGAACTAAGGATTGGCTAAGAAATGGGATAATGGACGTCTTTAGCTTTACTTCTTTATGCCTTCCCTCTCACCTCCTGTTTGTCACATTACGTTCCTCGTTCATTTTCTCTTCTTTCTACATGTCAGTCTCTTTTTTTTTTTTTTAACCATTCCTCATTCGTTTCTTCCCTCTGTTATGTTTGTCAGTATTGGCTTAAATTCCTCATCCTTTTCTTCTCATCCATGCATATTTCTTTACCGCCTTCTTTTATCATTTTTTTTTTTTCCGTTCCTCACACATTTTCTTCGTCTTTTCTTCCATTCCTTCACAATCAATGCATCTATCTTCTCCTTATTCTTTCATCACATTCTTCTCCCATTTTTCTTTCTCTTTATCCAAATGAATGAACTTTTACACTTTTTTTTTTTCATTCCTCGTCCTGCAGTCCATACATTCCTTCTCTTATTCATCTATTGTCCTTTATATACTGGTGATCATCTTTGTAGCTCATCCAGTCTCAAGATCAACCACGTTCTCGTCTTACTATCCCAGCTATTCCCACGCCTTAGTCTATCCACTCCACCTCAAACTCATCCATTATTCCTGCCACGTTTCCATTCCTATTCATAGTTCATCCACATAGTCCCTAGAGCATCCGCATCTCTAATTCGACTCTCTCTCTCTCTCTCTCTCTCTCTCTCTCTCTCTCTCTCTCTCTCTCTCTGGCAAGCACAAGGCAACCTCTTACCTTCTTCAAACTAATCAGCGCCTCCACCAGCTTATCACAGAGGAGCTTTTCACCACTCCATTCACTCCACACATGCTCTACTCCTCACCTCCCATCCTCACTCCACTCTCCCACCACCACCTCACTCCACTCTCGCCACACAGCTCTTGGTTCTCCCACAGTTAAACAATATTAACCCCTTCAGTACTGGGGCACATTTTTACCTAGAGATTTGGGTACAATTATATAATTTTATTTTACATTAGGAAGGGTCTGTGGAGGTCAGAAGATTAATAGCCACAGTCTTCACTATTTTAATCCCCCACATGAGTTTCCGAATCTGTTTAAAATCTCCAGATAGTAAACAAAATGAATATGGAAACGCGTCACGGTACTGAGAAGGTTAACTGACATACATGTTAATTTTTTCTCTCTCTCTCTCTCTCTCTCTCTCTCTCTCTCTCTCTCTCTCTCTCTCTCTCTCTCTCTCTCTCTCTCTCTCTCTCTCTCTCTCTCTTATCTTGGTGAATTAAATGGTTGTTACGTTGAAGTGATTGATTCGTCAGAGGATGTCAGGTATTGAGTGGAAATTGAATAGGAAATTGGCACGTGTGTTGGGGGGGGAGGGGGTTTGAATGGGTGGGTGTGTAAAGGATCGATCTATGTTGGTCCGCAAGCGCGTCTAAAAATATGTCATCCAGTAGATAAAGAAGATAAGTGCAAATGATAAGAAAGAAGAAAATTGCCTTAACTTTGTCTTAGTCCCAAGTGTAAAATTAAGGTAATTACAATGCTGAAAGTAAGTCTGGTTCAGAGAGAGAGAGAGAGAGAGAGAGAGAGAGAGAGAGAGAGAGAGAGAGAGAGAGAGAGAGAGAGCAAATCATGTCATCCGTTATTATTATTATTATTATTATTATTATCATCATGTCTTGTTATTTTTTTCCTTTCTTATTTTTCCTCTTCTTTAAGGTAGTCAATAGTGAAGTCAAGCTGTCCTTACACACACACACACACACACACACACACACACACACACACACACACACACACACACACACACACACACACACACACACACACACACACACACACACACACACACACACACACACACACACACACACACACACACACACACACACACACACGTGTGGCCACACACAGTACCATGTAAACTCATTCTTCCTTGCAATACAATTCCCAGAAGTCAATACAACTATTATTTTCTTTACTTCCACTCATTGAATAGACAAAATTTTCTTTACTTCCACTCATTAAATAGAAAAAGTGTGTGTGTGTGTGTGTGTGTGTGTGTGTGTGTGTGTGTGTGTGTGCGCGCACGTAATGGCAGCAAAAGCAAATGATGATAGTAACAGCAATCATGCGCAGCAAAGAGGGAAGAAGAGGAGGAGGAGGAAGAGGATAATAAAAGAAGTGGAACAGCAAGAACAATAACAAGAACATTAAAAGCGATCATGCACGTGTAGATAATTATTACACGCAATGAAGAAGAAATAAAGAAAGAAAGGAAGGAAGAAGGGAGAAATAGAACAACAAAACAACGATACCAAATACAAGGAAGCAGACAAGCAAGGATGCAAGCAAACGATACAGAGACCTAGTTTTAGTCCCTCTGAGGTCACGCCACAAGGAGGAGGTCAATCACAGCAGCGGGTCAACGCTCTGGGACTCTTTAAGTGCTTGTGGTTCTCGCTGAGCAGAAAACAACCAAAATTTATGCGAGTTTTATATTTTTTACTCGTTTTTATTCTCAACTTCACTGTAAGGAGTAGAGTTTTAAAGTTAATATATTTTTTTTTTTTTAGTCAGTTTTCTTTTCCGAGTGGTTGTTGATTTTTCTAATTTTCATAAGTTTTATACATAACGTACTATTTTACGAATCTATCATGGCGTTCCGTAAGGTAGTCTTGTTGTTTGAACACTTTGTATCAGGTTTCATTCATTTCTATCAATTTCATTCATTACTTTAATACTTGCATGAAAAAGAATAGGAATTAGTTGCCTTTCATAAAGTCACCGGAAGATTACTCGATCAACGTTACGTAGATTACTCGTGTATTACAATAACTAAACAAACTTAGCAACACATAACCCAAGTGTAAAGCAGGTGACTCCAAATTTCTACCCAGACTCATGTAACTAAAAACAAATTTAACTAAAAACAAACTCAGTAACACAAAACTCCATAAATTCGGCGCTCAGATTTCCACCCAGACACAGTACTAGCACCTTTGCCTCGCAACTGGAGTGCATTGCTGGCTGTGGCCCTGGAACAGAAGATCAAGGCCCTCTATATAAATTACTCCACATACCTCATTCTCTGGACGCCTTATAGCCAATCCGGGCTCTCCTAGTGACGTCATGACTTCCGTGACGTCACATGACATTTGGTGTAAATATCGGTTTGGCCAACGCGCGCTCCTCTCGACTCTCTCTCTCTCTCTTTCTAGCTACTTCCCTTCTCCCCTTCCCTCCTCCCTGGTCAGGATAAAAATAATCCCTTACGAAGCCCATAACCGCGCCTTTGAGGAGAACCGCACGAGAGTAGCAATAAGACGAAGGGTATTGTATCAGCAAGGTTATTTGAATGAGGCTGAGGTGGCGGGACCGGGCGGGAGACAAGGAGAGAGGAGGGCCAGGCAACGGTCGGATGTAAGGTGCGGTGAATACCAAAGAATGTGTACTAAGACTAACACTCTTATCTTTCTTGTAATTCACTGAGGTACAGAGGACGGATAATTCTTCCCTTACAATACCAGGTTATGTATAATCAGAACCGAATGAGTCAGATATACAGTATACACTACATACATGCCTGTGTCCTGTATATCTGGTGACGACGAGTAACCAATACCAGACAGGGTACGTTAGCTTACACCGGATACCTTCGTGTTATCAAGGATCAAGGACAACGCGTACAGAAAATAACGAATAGTTTATATCACGAAGGATAACTGAGATGTGAAGGATGAGAGATTAGGATGGTACAACTTTTGTTAACTAATACATACTTTGTGCTTAGAAAGTGTACAAGAAAATGATAAAAATAAAAAAATGCACCAATTCTTATAATAAATACAAATAGCAGAAATGAACAATAAATCTAGATGCCCATCAGAAGGCACTACAAAAGATTCAATATGAAAAAAATAATACCCTTAAATCAATAGTCTATCATAACAGTCCTTAAAACAATAGAAATAAATAATAAATAAATATAAATAGTCATGAGAAAGCACTACAAAAGATCCAACATCGAAAAAAGGTCCTTATAATCAGTAATCTATATAAAAAAAAAAGAAAGTCCTTAAAACAATAAAAAGATATGAAAAAAAAAAAAAAACGTACTGACATGGCAGCACAGGGGCGCACCCTCGCATTCTTGCCCGTGTCATGGGCGCGGGTGGCCAACAAGTGTAGCAGCAGGCGCGCCCCGCATGCCCATGGCGAGCGAGTACGTCAGACACAAGGGCGTCGGTAATTTTCCATGGTGGCCCACATCGTTTTATTTTTACCGCCGGGCTGCCAGTGTGTGTGTGCGTGTGTGTGTATGTGTGTTGCTTGTGTTTGTCCCGTTTTTTTATTATATTTTCTTGTGTGTGTTTCTTTTCTTGTTCTTTTCGTTATTGTTACAGTCGTTTATTGAATAAGTCATCCCCAGTGTGTGTGTGTGTGTGTGTGTGTGTGTGTGTGTGTGTGTGTGCGTGACGCTTGTGTTTGTTCTGTTTTTCAGTTGTATGTGTTTCTTTTCCTTCTTTTTTCTTGTGGTGGTTCTCGCAGTCTTTCATTGAATCCGTCACCCCCCAGCATTCCACACTCACGGCACCAGCACGAGCTTACGTAACAGACCCAAGCGTAAACAAACAGCAGATAAACACGGAGCCTGTCGCTGGCACGGTGCAGTAAGGGGGAGGAGAATGGACCAATCGCAGCCGCAGAGTGAATAAAACAAACCAGTTTTTTCTGCATTGTTTACTAATTCACGACTTTGTTCTGCCTCTAAGAAGACTCGATATAACCCACCTACCCTGGGACAAAAAATAGCTCAAATATTACTATGAAAATTTGAATATTTCGTGATACACTTTTATTTGGGGTTGGCACTTTTGAAAGCTTTTTTTTTTTCTTCTTTTTTTTTTTTGTCCTTTTCCCATGACCAGAGCTCCCCGTACATGAAAAGATAAACAACAGATAACCAACTACATAACTAACTAGATAGATAGACAAATATATGAATAGAGAAAAAGATACACAAATTTCAGTGGTCTCATGTTAACTGATATGTTTACTATGACTCGTGTAGTGATTCTAACTAACAATTCCTTCTTCCCTCTTGTCTTGTTAGCGAGACGGTCCAGCAGGCGAATGAATGGCTGGCCCGCTACGAGAAAGCTGAAGTGGTCAACTGTGAGACGCTTCCCTTCTCCTTCACCGGCTCACAAGCTTTTCTCCCCGACTCCTGGCCCACTACCACCCATCTCAGGTATAGATAATGTCTGAGGGCTCTCTCTCTCTCTCTCTCTCTCTCTCTCTCTCTCTCTCTCTCTCTCTCTTCAGATTACGAAATATTGATCATTATTTGTTAATTCATTCGTTCCTTCACTTAATTATTAACCGGCGCCACTTCTTACGGTGATTTATGCAATATTGGCACGATTTTTCCCTGTATATTTAATCAGATTTGGATATTATGTGTATTATTTAGGTGAGGTAGTGACGGTATTAGGTGTGGGAAGTATTGCAAGTGTGTTAAATGTGATTGCGTGTGTTACTAAGGGTCTTGGTGTGTTATGTGTTACTAAAGTGTGGGTCTGGAGATTTTTTGATAGTTTAGATATGTATGAGTGCGAGTGAAGTGTGGTAGGGTGTGTTTGTATAGATTTGGGTGTATCAGATGAAGTAGGATACGTTGCTAGAGTGTTGAGTGTAGCGAGTGTAACTGTGTGTGTTTCTGAAAATATTTGTTGTGTCAGGTGTGGGTGATATTAGTTAAAGGTGTTTTCAGGTGTGTTGGGTGAGTTGAGTGTGTTGCTATGTAGGTGCGTGTCTGGAACGCTAGGTGGGTTTGAGTGCAAGGTGTAACTGAGCGTGTTTGGGGAAATGTTAGGTGTAGTGGGTGAGGTAGAGTGTGTTGTTACTGTTGGGTGTGTCAATTTACTGTCTTATTTATTCATCTAGTCATTCCTATTTATTATGTAGGAGGAGCGCTGGTAAGGACAATTACAAAAAAAAAAAAAAAAGGCTCACTGAAGTCGCGAGCCAATATAAAGAAAAAGTGTGGGTGTGTCTGAGTGTGAGGTGTGGCTGGGCGTGTCAGGGTCAAGGCGCCACATTAACGAACCCACTGAATCACTCAGACAACTTACTTTACCTTCGTTTCTTTGATCTGGCTTTCGTTTTACTTTCACTACTTGCTTTTCCTTCGTTTCTTTAATCTTGTTTTTTTTTTTTTTATTACCTTAACTACTTACTTTTCGTTCATTTCTTTTATCTTGCTTTCGTTTTACCTCAGCTACTTACTTTTCGTTCATCTCTTCAGCTACCTTGCTTCCGTTTTACCTTCCTTGCGCTTCTAACATTTCACTCATCTTTCATTAATAACTCACATTTCTTTCTAGCTAATCAGTGTCTCCTGTTATTCAGTGTTGTCTTGTCTTTTTCATCTTTTATGATATTTCTGTCTTGCTGATCACAATGTCTACTCGTATTGTTCAGTCTTGGCTTGTCTTTCTCATCTTTCATAATATTTTTGTCAAGCTAATCACAATTTCAACTCTTATAGTTCAGTTTTGTCTTGTCTTTCTCATCTTTTCTTAGCATATTTCTGTCTAGCTAATCACAGTGTCTCCCTTATTCTTCAGTCTTATCTTGTCTTTCTCATCTTTTCTCAGTATATCTAACTAATGACAGTGTCTCCTCATATTACTCAGTTCTCACCCTTGTCTCTCTCATCTCTCCTAGGGGCTTGCGAGTGTGGATACGATTACCAGAGGAAAGCGGGCACGAGGGACGCTGTCTCCTTAGTTTCAGGGACTATGCGCCATACCTCGATAGGAAGAACCGCTTTAGCCGAGATTATGACGACGCGACTGTTTTGATGGAGCGGCTCAACGGTTACCTCGCCACTCGCATCACTCCTTCCCGCATTGTCTCCGTGCAAACCGTGGTGGGTGGGATTGTGCTGGCTGGTTGTCTGTCCTATCACCCCTCTCTCTCTCTCTCTCTCTCTCTCTCTCTCTCTCTCTCATGTACACGCTATAGGCTCTCATAGTTATTTTTTTTATTGTTTCATTCTTTTTTTTATCTCAATTGTAATATAGACGCTTTTGCTTTTCATTTGGAGCATTTCATTTTTCTCTTCTTTTCTTTCATTTTTTTTTTTTTTGCTCGTATCACTTCTTTCAAATTTTTCTTTTTCTTTCCGACTTGTTTAAGGTCGCCTAACTTATTCATTATCCTTCTGTAACGTTAGATCTGTCTATCTGACTTTATCATATTTTCAAACTTTTTTTCAGTTATTTATCTTTTGTTTTTACTCCAAGTCTCCGTCCGTGATTTGTCGTGAAAACATTATCTGCTTCGCTCTTTTCTTCCTCATTTATTCATACAATCGACCCAGTTCCTTTTCTGTCTTCCTCTTTCCGTCCATCCCCTCAATTATTCACTAACTGCCTACCTATCTCTCCTTATATAACCCTGGCTCGTGTCTTCACTCAGAGAACTTTTATAACATTTTTTTATTGTTTAAATCTTTTGTCTCCATCTTCCTTGTTAAAATTATTCTCATCTTTCTATAGTTTCTCTTAGTTAAACTGTTAATCTTTTTGTCTCATCCGTCTTTCAGGTAATCACGATGTTTTACTTACTTTTCGCTTGTTTCTTTATATAGATTGCTTCTGGTTTACCTTCGTTGTTTTTTTCATATATTCATAATTGTTCATCTTTCACTGATAACTCACATGTAAGTCTTTCCAGCTAATCATAATGTCTCCTCTTATTGTTCGGTCCTTTTATATGCTCTTCTGCTTTCATCTTAGATTTTATAACTTTTATAACCAACTCCTTCCTTGTCTCACACTCATAACTGTTCATCTCTTATTTGTAACCCGCATGTCTGTCTTTCTGGCTAATTGTAATGTCTCTTATTTCTTGTCATCTAATCTTGCTATCGTCTCAGCTATAACAAACTCCTTCCTTCCTTGCTTTACACTTGCAGTTGCCTTCTCTTGCAACTATAGCAGACCACTCCCTAGCTCTTCATAATTAATTAACCGCCGCGTCTTTTCCAAGGCTAATATCTCACTCGTTCTTTGTTACTCCCACCACAGCTCCGTTAAAACCACCCTCTTAGCCATCAACTGCTCCTCTTAACTCCCCTCGCTCTCCATCAGTCTTAACAAGCGTTGTCCGCCCATCCCCTTCCCTCCCCCTCGTCCTCCGCCTCTCTCGCTCCATTCTTCCTATTAAGCTAATGAACGCCACCGCACTCCACATCCTATCACTATTCTCCTCCACTTTCTCCACCTACTCATGCTCTGCCTTGTTCTTCCTCGCACTTCGAGTTTGAAATATTTAGTGGTGTTTAAACTCACATCTATTGTTTATGGTGTACTTTATGTGTTATGAAATAGTTTAATAGATCATGGGTATGGTGTATAGATAAATAGTTACGCTGTACAGTGGGAAATACCCAAAACTCACAAAAGAGGAAGTGGAGAGAGAAAAAGATAACGGAAGTAACAGACAGGAAGTGAAACATGCAGGAAAATATGAAAGAATCACGTACGTTCACTCAGCTCCCAGAATAACAACAGGCAAATGAGACTGATGCATAGAGTGACATGTTTATAAAATTAGAATCGTTTAAAATTGAACAATAAACCTACAAAACAGGATTAAAACAATGATAAAAGTAGGGTATATTTTCAAAAGACTTAGCAGATATAGAATAGCTACAGGTAAGGATATAGAGCAAGAAAACACGTGTAGATTATAAGTATGAGAAAAAAAGTGCCGTAAGCATCTACTACTACTACTACTACTACTACTACTACTACTTTTTTCTTCTTCTTCTTCTTCTTCTTCTTCTTCTTCTTCTTCTTCTTCTTCTTCTTCTTCTTCTTCTTCTTCTTCTTCTACTACTACTACTACTACTACTACTACTACTACTACTACTACTACTACTACTACTACTACTACTACTACTACTACTACTACTACTACTACTACTGCCACTCTTGCCTGTTGCCTAGCTGGTATCATCGTGTGTGTGGGATGCTGGGTATTATGAAGGCTGCTCCTCAATGCAGACACACTAGGCTCTCTGTTGATCCTTACTGCTACTCCCTAACTCCCTGTCCCCAGTTCCCGCCCCCAGCCCCCTCTCTCGTTGCCCAGCAGGCGTCGTGTGGCCTCGATATCCTAAGCTTAATTTTAGGGCTTTCTTCTTCTTCTTCTTCTTCTTCTTCTTCTTCTTCTTCTTCTTCTTCTTCTTCTTCTTCTTCTTCTTCTTCTTCTTCTTCTTCTTTTTCGTCTTTTCTTCTTCTTCTTCTTCTTCTTCTTCTTCTTCTTCTTCTTCTTTTTGCGATTGTGTGTGGAATTGATTGGTTTGTTTGTTTTGTTTTGTGTGTTTTTTTGGTTGTCTGTCAGTTTATCTTATTTTTTTTTTCTAGTTTCTTGCTCCTGTTCTTATTTTTGTTGTTATTCTGCGTTTTCATATCTCTACATTTATCTGTCTCTTTTTCTTTTATTTTATTTTATGTTTTGTTGGTCCATCCTTCTTCCTTTCCGTCTTTCTTTGTTATTCTTGTTCTTCATCTGTTTATATTTCTTTCTTTCTCTCTCCTAGTTTTTTTTTTCTTATTCTTCTTCCTCTTGATCTATCGACTGGTGTGTCTATCTATCTATCTATCTATCTATCTATCTATCTATCTATCTATCTATCAAACAATCCATCTTTCATCCACCTCATCATCATTTCCTCCTCCTCCTCCGCCTCCTCCTCCTCCTCCTCCTCCTCCTCCTCCTCCTCCTCCTCCTCCTCCTCCTCCTCGATAGTGATAGCCGCTTAACTCTCTTCTCATTCCTCATCAAAATTTCTACACAATTATCTATGTTGTATAGCTTTTCCTTATTTCTTGACAGTCTTTGTGTGGAGGGAGTGGTGGGTGGGGAGGAGCCTTCGCCTTTGCTTTTTTCTCTAGCATTAGTTTAGATATAGTAGACCACAAGCAGCCTAGTAAGACCCAGATAGGCCTACTTCTCTTTGCTCCTCCTTTGTATTCCTTTGTATATTCCTCCTCCTCCTCCTCCACCTCCACCTCCATTCCTCTCCGTTCTGGTAATGTCGCCAGCATCATTGCCTCTCCTCCCCCGTTACCATGATGCTTGCCTTGTTTGCCCACTCAGATCTGATTTCTACTTTTTACTAACACTTTTTTTTGCTCAGTTTTGTAAGTGCTGGAGTTACTCATTTAACTCTCGCTTGACTCTCCAATGACTCTCACTTGACTTTCGCTCTTTTCCCTCCTTTCTTGCTCCTGTGATGTGGTTCAAGTTAATGTCCTCGTCAGGTTAAAGAAGTCTGTTTGGTTTTGTGGTGTCCAGTGTTTGTCTGTCTGTCGGTGATTCAGTTGTTATTACTAGACATTGTTTGTTGGTTATTCATGTGTGTGTTGTAAGGTTTAAAATTGATATTGTTTTCTTTAGAGCCGTATTGGTTTGGGTTAGATTAGGTTAGATTATGTTTTTGGTTAGGATTATTAGGTTTAGTTTGTTGTAGCACTTAGAAAGGTTAAGTTTGCTATTTATTATTTTAGAACCGTAGTATGTTTTGGTTAGGTTAGGTTAAGTTAGGTTAGGTTAGGTTACAAAAAGATATATATAGATTAGGTTTGTCATATGCATTAAAGATAAAGATCAGATTTACTACCTAGAATCGTAATAATTTGAAGTTAGAGTAGGTTATTTTAGATTACGATAACTTTGCTGATGAATTTTTAAAGTTAACAATATTAGAATCGTAAAAGTTTAGGGTAAGACAGACTACATGAAGTTTGTAACGTGTATGAAGACTGATTCACTCTCTGTACAACCGTAGGCGTTTAAATTATGCCTAGAACAGAAATAGTTTAGATAGTGACCTTCAACACCACTACAATCACCAACATTTTTACCTATATGGCATTGCGTCCGTTTCTGTTCCTGAATTCAGTTGATTTACCCTCTTTTTTTGTCATTGTTACCAGATACCCCATGAGTAAGGCCAACGTGCGGTCTAGTAACTTCTCTCTCTCTCTCTCTCTCTCTCTCTCTCTCTCTCTCTCTCTCTCTCTCTCTCTCTCTCTCTCTCTCTCTCTCTTGCAGGATACTCCAATGAGCGGTGTGGTTGAGATGGACGTAGATACAGACAAGTCACGCCTCGCTTTCAGCCAGCATGGATACACGATGTGAGTGTGTGGATAGTAGTAGTAGTAGTAGTAGTAGTAGTAGTAGTAGTAGTAGTAGTAGTAGTAGTAGTAGTAGTAGTAGTAGTCAAATTACCATCATTTTCTTAATATGCGGTTTGTTTATTTATGTCTGTCTATCTATCTATCTATCTGTTTATCTATCTATCTATACTTAGTGGCCTCTGTTTCATCCTTCTCGTTATCTTATCTATCTATCAATTTATCTATCATTCTATCTACCAATCTATCTATCTTATTCATCCTCCTCGTCATCTTAACCTCACACACCTCTCTCTACCCACAACTAACGTAACACTCCTCTATACATGACTGTCTCTCCCTCAGGTACTGCCGGACGTTACGTGTGTTTTTCGTGACTCACTACCACAGGAACTCCATGCAGGTGTCCCTAACGCGGTCCAAGCTTGGCCTCAGAGATTTCCTTCCCAAGGCCAAGAGTGACGGTCCTTCCAGGTGAGAGAGAGAGAGAGAGAGAGAGAGAGAGAGAGAGAGAGAGAGAGAGAGAGAGAGAGAGAGAGAGAGAGAGAGAGAGAGAGAGAGAGAGAGAGATTTGCGTACTATTCTCTTGTATTATGAAGTAGAGAATATTTTTTTTTTTTTGTTTACTTAGTGTTTTCTTATCTTTAAAGTATTTGTTAGTATTTATTTCTTTATTTTGTTTTATTTACTTATACACTGATTTTTTTTTTCCTTTTGTTTTCTCTTTCTTTACTCTATTTTTTTCTTCTCTCTGTATTCTTTAAGGGAGTTAGTTACTGTAGTGTCTTGTCTTGAACCTCGAACACTAAAAAACAATAAAGAAAAACTCTTCTCTCTCATCTCTATTTTATGTCTGTTCTGTTTTTGCTTCGTTTCTTCGTATATTTTGTACACGATACACTGACGAAGCTTGGGTAGCCTTGAGGTCTGAGTGCCGTCATGTGTGTCGACAGGAGAGGGGAAACGCTGTCTGATGTGATGCAGCGCGCCGTCGCCTGGTGTCACTCTACCCCGGGAGTCACGCTACTTAACCTGCAGGCGAGTTGTGTGAACCTGTCTCCCTCACTTCTCCCTTTCCTTTCTCTCTCCTTATCCTCTGCCTCTCTCATGAATGGTGCTACTTCCTGAGTCATGGGTTTATTAACGTGTTTATCATCTCTATAGTCATTTCTTTTGCACGATAAGTATCAGAAATGTGTATCGTTGCCTACTAGTGATTGATAGAAGTTTAGAATTTAAATGTTAAGTTAGTAAAATGCAATGAAGAAGAGAAAATGTTGTTATGCAAAAATAAGATTAGCTGCAGGAAGCCATGAGGCCTACACGTGGCAATCTATGTGTAGAACGCACTATTCCACCTGTACCATCCTCATTTATAAACTTGTCCAATCCTTCAAAGCTCCCTAAAGGCTCGGCTATAACAACCTGGCTATCGAGTCTGTTCCATTCATCCATCACTATCTGAAAACCAATTCCTTCCTATATTTCTTTTTAATCTTCAATATCAGTCATAACACAAAACCACAGGAAACAAAAACTTTACATTCTAAAAGCACCTGGAAAGACGTTGCGTTTCAACAGGACGCAGCCTCACCAAACTTCTTCACAGGTCCTGCCACTCAAGTCAGGGCGGCCCAGCGTCGCCACCACCTGGACGCTGGAGAGTCCGGGACACCTGCCCAACAAGTTCACCAGCTTCGTGCGTCTCATCTTCACGGATCACACCGACGGCAAGGCAGACAGAAAGGCAGACGGCGAGGCAGAGAAGCAAGACGAGGTGGCAGATGTGATTACTTCCATGTCCCCGAGTAGAGCTTCAACTGAGGAGGCGGATAAACTAGAACAGGAGGACATGAAGAGTTCTAGAGTGACTTTGCCTCCACTAATCATTGAAAAACAAAATGAGGAAGATTCAAAGGCAGATGATAAAGAATCCAGGTTGTCACTAAAAGGTAGGAAGAAAGTTGGAACACAATCGTGCATACATGGGACACTTCACTAAAAATTTCGTTGTTTTACTAATATTAGTATTATTAGGGGCTCGACAGACTGGCCTGAATGAATGCAGTAGTGAACATTGATATTAACTTTAACCCTAATCGTAGCATCAAGTACTGCAGGTTGTCATTGAAAGGTAAGGAGGAGAAATGTCGAAGTATATTTTACTTGCCTGACAGAAAGCATTGGCTAAAATTCGTAAACGTCTACTTTGATCTTATAGCTCAGTCTTCTTGCGGTACGTACCCTGATATCTGTGCACGGCTATACCTGTTTCGCCAGAGCCTTTTGTATGCATGTGTGTGCCCGCAGATGTGAGCAGCCTGCCAGGAGTGATCAACGTGGCCGAGGCAGGAGAGACAAAAAGCAAGGTGGTGTCAGGCCTGCGATTCAAGACATTTGTTCCCAAGCTCGCTTCGTCACGTAAGTATTATATTGAAATAAAAAGTTAGAAAATTACAGTTCATTCCAGTTATGACATCAGTGAGTAACAATGTGAACGGCAAACAATAATCATGATCATGAATGGAGCTTTGAGTTTGAGTTTTCTATAGTGTTTGGTTATGTTTTTAAAGGCTTTGATGGATTTAATATCATGTGTGTATATGTAGGCGTAAAATTTATGCCTTCCTTGAAACAGAATAGTTACAAATTACTCCAGTAAGCTCGATAATTAACAGTAAACACGATTAAGATGTAGCTTTCTTCAGTGGAGTTTTATTTCAATTTTATTAGGTTTTCATGAGTTCTTGTAGGTTTAATACGTGTTTGTGTGTCTGTGCGTGTGTAGCAATTGGAGTGTGTGGGCGTGGCCAGTGGGAACCCGTGGATCAGACTGTAAACCGCCTGAATTCCTGGGTCTACACCTCTCAGGGCACCCTCCTCACCATCCACACCCAGCTTGTCTTCACCAGAGGTAACACGGTGACGCATTACCACCCACACTGCACTCACTAGTCACCATCCCGGCTATTGTGTCTTGGAGGGAGAAACTTACTCTTGTGTTATCGTTTTACTTTTTTGTATATTTTTTTCTTGTTTATGTCGTTTCATGTTCGTCGAAAACTTATAATCGTTCCCCTCGCACTTATTTATCCAATTATTTTCTGTATTGAAGGTGAAACTTAATATTATCTTATCGTTTTTACATTTTTCTTTTTTCGTGCTTGTCGCTTCATATTTATCAAGTAGCCATAACTTTTCCCTCTGCCCTCACGCTAACCCAATTATTGTGTCTATATTGAGAGTGTAACTTAATCTTATGTTGTCGTTCTACCTTTTCCTTGTTTTCATGTATGTCACTTCATATTTACGAGAAAGTCAGGTTTCGTATAAGAATATCGTAATTTACATCTTATTCTTACAGGAAAACGAGATGTATATGTGTGTGTAAGTAGCTTATCCAAAACATTCTCATTCATTCATTCACTCAAAGTAAAACTATAATATATCCCGTAAAGCCACGAAATATATAATTTTCTACCTAAGAACATATAGATTTTCCCTCCTTAAGTCCATATAGCAAGTATTTCCCTCCAATTTAATCCCTTGGCATAACCACTGCATGAAAATATAAGGGTGTATCTCTCTGTATATCCCCCACCATACCTCACGGCGCTCATATCTCAGCCTTATCAGGGCATTAGTGAGAGGCCGTTGCGAGGGATTAATGTCCGGCTCTTTGGTGTGTCCAGGGAGGCGCGACGAGGTGGACGCCGACACCGTGAGATGGGCGCGTCACCTGGCCGGGGCGGGGCATGTGGGCGTGTTTCATCTGGTTATGAACGGGGGACGGTGCACTACTGCCTTCCCTCCTGCAATGTCTGACGATTCCTCCTCCTGCGTCATCCTGTAGTGGCTGGAGGGCGTACAGTGTGCCAGGGGTGTTGAATCTGTGTCGTACTACCTTTTGGGACTCGGTCTGCCTGTATAGATCGTGTCATCCTGAACTCTCCCAGGGAAAAAAAAAATGTAGTCTTTAACCTCAGGAGTCAAAGTCATGGTATTCTTTTGAAGTTTATGAACTCAGCGAGCTAAATTGATACCATCTATAGCTGTGAGAGAACTTCGAGGCAAATTCCGGCTTAAGTAATCTTTAAATCATGCAATTTTTAAATCCAATAAAAGTTTAAAATAGGTAAGTTATCTCATCAGTATAAAATCATACCATATCCAGCTTAATCAGAGATATCAAAAGATAATCTGAGCTCAGCCAACTTTGAACCGTACTTTTGTTAACTTCCATAAAGATTTAAAGATTTTTAAGTCAGCAAGTTAAAATCATGCCATATTTAGCATCAACAGGGGCTTAAAATATGCATTATGACCCCAATAAACATCAGACTTTACCATATGTAACATCACAAGAAGGTTTAAAGGGAGGTACATATCATAACAACATTTTAAGTCAGCAAGTTAAAATCATGCCATATTTAGCATCAACAGGGGCTTAAAATGTGCATTATGACCCCAATAAACATCAAACTTTACCATATGTAACATCACAAGAAGGTTTAAAGGGAGGTACATATCATAACAACACGCCTCTAGTTTCTGAATCCATCCCTTAGCATCTCTCAGCAGGAACGGAGATCTTTTAGGGAGGCATGTAACAGCTGGAGGCGGAGGGGCTGTATGCTCGGGGCTCATAATGAAAACAAGATACAGACAGCACGTGCGCGCCGGGACAGGAATGTGGGATATTTAATAGTGTGAGAATGAAATCACTTTTATATTCATAGTCTTGAATCTCAACCACGTGGGGTTTTGTTGACTTACTCTTATCCTCAACGCAGATTCTGTTTGCGTTCATCGTCTTGAGAAAATATTGGAGAGAATGTTGTGTTTTCGTTCGGTTCGTCTTGTCTCGACTTGACTTGCCTCAGTTATCCGTGTAGCTCTGTCAGTGTCATATTATTGAATGTAAGATTAATGACAAATAAAGATGATTTTCTCTTTTTTGTTTGTATGTATATCTGCATTTTGTGTTATTGCTCCGCTGGCATCTTCCCCCTCCCCCTCTCTCTCTCTCTCTCTCTCTCTCTCTCTCTCTCTCTCTCTCTCTCAAACTATAACATATCAAAAATCTTTCATAACTAACACAAGCTGTACATTCGCCACAATAAGGGACAACCTTGCATGTACAAAAACACAGACGCTATTTTTACGCGGCCCAAAATTTTAATGGTGTCTGGCCAAGCTTAGAACAATAGCGCGATACAAACATAAGATAAGAACACAAGTATTTCCACTTGAGAGAGAGAGAGAGAGAGAGAGAGAGACCCAGCAAACAGACAGGCCAAACAGAGAAGCCAATGCGAGATAACCCAAACCTAAGATAACCAACAGAACATCACACAAATACAGACGCCAAAATAAGATAACAGAGTCACCGGTAACAATAAATATGGCGGCTTTCATTCACCCCTTGGCTGTGTTGCGCACCCGCTGCTCTCTTGTCTGGGGTTTCGTTCAGTGGGAGTGACGTCATAAATTGCCCCGTGACGTCACAAGAGGCACAGTTTAAATGGCAGGTGTGAAAATACTGCTTTAAACCCTCGAATATTCACATTTTTACCAACTTTCACCTACGGCGCGTTGACACAAGCACCGTGAAGGGTCAGAGAACACCTGGAGAGAGACAGAAGAATGGAGATAAAGGAGAAGAAGAGAAAATAAGTGGAAAATAACAGCAGTGTCCGTCACGTTGAGGGTTGTTTGGTATTCTTAGACTCATCAGAAAATGGCTGAGCATACCCAGACGTGTATTGTGCTTAATGGTGAGTTGTGGCCCGCCCTGTGCTGCCTCTGCTGGCCCTGCCCCGGGTTTGGTGCCAGCATGGTGCCCCTGAGGTGGAAATAAGCCTGGAATTATGGTGGTATATGGTGAAATGTGGCCATGGGGACCCAGCGGCCTTGACCAGGAAGGAGAAGCCAGTGTTTATTTCCTCTCATCTCCAGTATTCTCCCTGTTTTCCTGTGTCCTGTGGCCCTGGAGGAGTGAGTGTGGTGCCCCATGGTGTGTGTGTGCCTGAGGAAGTGTCTTGCCCCTGTGGATTGTGGACTGACCCCCACCTGTGTCACTGAGAGGAAAATGATCAAGAAATTAGTGTGGATTTGCCTTGTAACTTCCTGATTTTGTGGTGCAGGACTGAGTGTGCTTTGAAATTAGTGATGTATCTGCCCTGTTCCTCGGTTTTTTGTTGTTGTTTCATCCTGTGCAGTGTTTTTTCTCAGGATTTGATGGAGTTTCATGTATTTTAGGGTGAAGTTAGGTTAGCTTCATATTTTTGGGGTACAGAGTTGAATATGCTTTGAAATTAGTGATGTTTCTGCCCTGTTCCTCAGTTTTTGTCGTTATTTCATCCTATACAGTGTTCTATCCCAGAATTTGATGGAGTTTCGTATGTTTTGAGGATGAATTTTAGGTTAGGTTTATATTTTTGGGTGCTGGATTGACTGTGTTTTGAAATTAGTGTTGTTTCTGCCATATTTCTTGTTTTTTTGTTGTTATTTCATCCTGCACAGTGTTTTGTCTCAGAATTTGATGGTGTTTGGTGTGTTTTGAGGGTAAAGGTTAGGTTAGCTTTATATTTTTTTTATCTAGAGTTGAATATCCCTTGAAATTAGTGTTGTTTCTGTCATATCCTTGGTTTTTGTCGTTATTTCATCCTGTACAGTGTTCTATCCTAGAATTTGATGTTTTGTACATTTTGAGGATGAAGGTTAGGTTAGGTTTATATTTTTGGATGCAGGATTGACCGCTTTGAAATTAGGCTTGTTTATGTCCTGTTCCTCGGTTGTTTATTGTTATTTCATCCTGTACAGTGTTTTATCCTAGAATTTGATGTAGTTTTGTATGTTTTGAGAATGAAGGTTAGGTTAGGTTTATATTTTTGGATGCAGGATTGACCGCTTTGAAATTAGGGGTGTTTCTGTCCTGTTCCTCTGATTTTTGTTGTTATTTCCTCCTATCTAATGTTTTATCCAATACTTTAGTGGTGTTTTGTATGTTCTGAGGGTGAAGTAGGTAAGCTTTATATTTTTTGGGTGCAGGGTTGACTCTGCCTTAAAATGGGTGGTATCTTTGCCCTGGCCTTTTGTTTCTGGTTATTTTATGTTCCTATACTCCATTTCATGCCAGAATATAGTGTACTTTATTTAATTTTAGGGCTAGATTAGGTTAGGTGTACATTTCGCTTGCTGGGGAGAACTATGCTACTAAATCTTGTGTTTTTATTTTTTCTTTTTTATTTTTTACTTTTATTTTGCACCAGAATGACAGATTTTTTGTATATTCCTGTGTTTAAGTTAGGTTACATTTAAATTTTGTGCTGCAGGACTAATTATGTTTCTAAATTTCTTGTTGCTGCCCTGTTGTCAGAAAGAATGAATGGCAGGCACTTAAGGTTACGGTAGGTTGATTAGGTTTGGTTAGGTTTATTTGGTTAGTTTAGTTCAGTTAGGTAAGTCTGGTTCATTTAGTTTGTTTGACTTAGTTAGGTTACTTTGGTTTGGTTCAGGTAGGTCAGTTTAGTTTGGTAAGGTTAATCTGGTTTGGAATGCCACCTTTATTCAACCAAACCTCATCTTTTCATCAAAATGTATGTGTTTGAGTAGCCCTTCGTTTCGTCCTACTTTCTCTATTGTCATGTTCTATTCAAAGCGTGATGTTGTGTCTGTGCATAGCTTCATCTCATACCCACACTCTTGAATCTTCCAAATATTCCACTGTTTCATTATAATTGCGATGTCATTCTGTTAAATTTCATACATCCTAACAAACTATGTATGGTGGCCAAAATTATTTTTTTGGATAAGTTTTGAGTTTTTAAGTAATGTACCATCACTGTCGTTTTTGCCCCACCCCCTCCCATCATAAGGAGCAATTTCATTATGAATTAGTCAAAGAGCATAAAAAATTATCAGAAAACATTGTTTCAACCTTGCAAATATCGATAGTTCACAGTTTAGAATAGTCACTCAAAGTAGCAGCTCTAATAAAGAAGCAGTAAATTTTAAAGAATTGTTTGTGGCATTATTTTCTAACTTAAAACAGAACATAACCGTACCTAAGTACCAACTAACCTAACCTTAAACCTTATCTTATTTCTGCTCTCCTGCCTTTTCATTTCTAAGTATTCCCTTCTTAGTGTAAATTGTTTTCACCACATATTAAGTGTATTGTAGGAATGCTTGTCCTTATCAGAGACAGGAGCAGTGGAAGGATGAACAACTAATGTGTGTCTCCCTCCCAACAGACGTCACAGTAGCAAGTCAAGACATAGAGCCATGTGGGGATCCCCGTATCTGTTTAGTTGGGAGCCTTGCAGATGACGCAGAGACACAAGAGGCAGCTAAGGTGGGTGTGAAGATGATGGTTGTGTTTGTGTCTAAGCATTGACAGGGTGTGAGTGTGTGTGGTGTTTTGTCTGGGTCTTCTATATAGATCAAGTTCAAGAAGAGTTAAATATACATGAATTAGCTTATTTTTATGAGTTTCAAGCATGAAGTCATTAGAGATTTGTTTTTATATAGTTAAGCATTAATGTGAAGATTTAAACATACTACATGAATTGCCTTATTTGTTGAATTTTGAGCATGATGGTGTTAGTTTTTTTTTTTTTTTCTCTCTCTCTCTCTCTCTCTCTCTCTCTCTCTCTCTCTCTCTCTCTCTCTCTCTCTCTCTCTCTCTAAATGGGCATGAATCAGCTTATTTTGAGAATTACAAGCTCAGAGATATTGCATTTATTTAGCTTTTGTTTAAGTTCATTGGAATTGTTATATTTTGATGAATTCTGAACATGAAAATATTAGGAGTATACTATTTTATATATACCTGCAAGAAATGACTAACTACCTATTGTAAATTTTGATATGATTTCAGATTGCATTGTTTTATTACTGTTACATTTTCACCCACAGAAATTTAACGTGCCTGTGGTGACGTCAGAGACAGGAGAGGAGTATGTGTCAGACTCTGCCTTTTGCACATACTTTGTCCTGAGTGATTTTGAGAGTCCGGTGTTTGAAGAGCTTGACAAGGCAGGAGTTCGGTAAGCTTCTCCTCTTGTAGTCAATGTAGCGTATAAGTTTCCTAATGTAACCTTATATTACATGATACCCAATGTTTTATAAAGATATGTTGCTCTATGTATCATTGTCAAGGTTATAGTAAGTCCCGTTGCATTATGTTCTTTGAAATATGGTTCTCTTCATTGTGTTATGATCTTGACAGGTTACTAGGGAAGCCAGCACTAATAGAGCTTTCTGCAAATGGAGTGCTTACCTACACAAGGCGGCCGGTGTTCTGCCACGTCATGAAAGATGCTGTTCTCGTCTTCACAGGATTCAGAAAGAAGAGTGAAGTTGTAAGTGTAGCAGTTTTGATCTTGAGATTAGTGTGCCCTAAAAGATTCAAGAATCCATTTTGTTATTGATGGATTGAATGCTTTAAATGTTTCAAGCAGAGAGATGATTTTTTTTTGTTTGTTTTAGTTTAGTTTTATCTGACTGAGTTTAGTGTTGCCTAAAATATTGAATCACCAAGTTTGCTTTTGATAGATTTTGTCATGTGAAGCATTTTGAACAAGTTGTTTTAAAGTTTTGTTTGGTTTATTTATTGAAGTGAAATATTTTGTTATTCACAGTGCAGGTTACTGAAGCTGGTGCACTACATGGGTGGGAGTGTGAAGAATGAGATCATAGACACCGTGACACACCTGCTGGCGTACTCCTCCACGGGGGAGAAGTACCAATACGCCAACACCTTCAACATCCCCATCATGAGTGAGGACTGGGTGCACGCTGCCTGGGCCCACCGAGACGAGGTGGGAGCCCGGTCCACCACAGACGCCATGGTGAGTCTGCAGCGAGCATGGCTTTGTGAACTTACGTTTTCTAGTCCTTTCCTTGTTTTACTTCCTCCTAGTGAGTTTAGCCAGAGCATCATTTTGTGTATTTTACAGCCTTTTTGCTTTTTTTCACTGCTTCCTGGGGAGTCTCCCCTGAACATCATTTAGTATTTTACATTTTCTAGCCTTGTCTCTTGTTTCACAGTACATTTTTTTGGCATCTTATGTTTTTCATCTTTTTCTCTTGTTCCATAGCTTCTTGACCTCACAGGCTGCAGGATGAAATTTACGTTATTATTTTGTGAGAATTGTAGTTTTCAGTTGCTTGTAGCTAGTTATAATTGTCATATCTGACATTTTCTTGCCTTTTTCCCCTTCTGTAGCCTCATGACTCCCTCTACATGTTCCAGTATTATTTCTTTGAGACTAGTATCATTATTTTGTTTTATAGTTACATATTAGCTAGTTGTAAAACTCATGCATCAAATATTTTCCTTTAATCAATGTGATGTTTCCCTCAGGCCAAGTACAAGCTGAAGGTGTTCCAAAACCTGCGCATTGTGTTGGTGGGCTTCCAGGAGGAGGACCAGAGCCAGATGGAGGACCTGGTGACTCAGAATGGCGGCTTCAACACCACCCTGGAGGATCAGCAGGCGACTCATGTGGTGAGAACTAGATGGCCAATTTCTCTTTTTCCTCATACTTATGAAATCCTTGCTTTTTATCATTAAGTTGGTAGTTATTCTCTTGAAAAGGTTAGGTGGCTTTCCTTTCTTCTCATACTGGTGAAATTTGATCTTTTTTATCATTAAGGCAGAAATTATGCTCTTCTCAAATTGGTAGAATATTTATGCAAATGTCCTGTTGATTAAAATGACGTACATGTAGTTGTTGCTCTCATTTGAGTTTTGTCATTTCTTATTCTATTTCCTTTACATTTTATACCTGTTTGCTGTGTTGATTATTGTTAGTTAGTAGAATATCTTAATCATCTTATCAAATAAGACTTAAGATTTAGCTGACTAATTTATTTTTATTTTTTTTCCGAGTGTCATTTTAAAGATTTACATTTATTTCTACATTATGCTTTGTTTGGTTGGCAGGTGTTAGAGGACCAGACAGTGACAGAGAAGCCTCCAGACTGTCCCCCAAAGGCACACGTGGTGAAGGCAGAGTGGTTTTGGACTTCTATACAGATGGAAGCGCCACCCAGCGAGACCTTGCATCTTTTTGAGGAGTTGGTGAGTTGGTAATCTTTTCTCATTGGATCTTAACAGTATGAACATAAATATGAAAGATTATTGTCATTGTGTGCTTTTCTTCCTTTTCTTTTTCTAAAGAGACAAATTTATAGATAAGGATGATAGTTGGAAATTGGTAGGAATGTTTCATATAGGGACTGTCACATGTAGGGCAGATTGCTTGCAGTTTTTCTAATGTTCATATGATTATTCCAGAATGCCAGTATTTTAAGTCCACGCCAGATGTTCTCCTCTCCCTCCACTCCTGGTTCTCGGAGTCGGCGCCGCAAACGGTTACGAGAGACAGTGCAACACCTGGCACAAGATGACTCCTCCTCCGCCCTCCCCTCTGCCCCAGCCAGGTACTGCCGTAGCTGCTGTCACCTCACTGGGCCAGCTTAGGTCACATGTCCATTAATGTGGGTTTAGTGTACATGAACCACAAGTTATATGCATTACTGACTCAAAGGGAGATTGTTTTATGAAGTGTTTTGTTGACCATTTGTTATCTCACACTGATTTTTGTCTCTTGTGCAACAGTGAGAGACAATGTAAGTTTTATGTTTCTGTTTCTGTAATGAAAGGAATTCATTCTGGTATTATTAGGTGCTTATAAAGAATGCACTTATGTTCTCCATAATAATATACTCATATTATTTTGAAAAAAAACTAACTTGATTTAAGAAATGCATGAAAAAGAAAAATAAGCAAAATTGGAGAACTATTTGAACAGGTTAGAAAATTATTAATCCATAGGTAAAATATCACATACAGTAACAGTTTCATTTTCATCACTTGTACCATTTTCTCAATAGTATATAAGTGAGTGAAGGCATATTACTCTGATATCTGACATGAACCTTCTGGACAGCAGTAAAAGAAGATCCTCAGTGGGTGACCTGGCTTTCCTGTCAGCGGATGGTTCCTTCCTGGATGACACCGCTTCCACACCCAACAGACTCGCTCCTCCCACTGGCAGGTGAGAGATGCTCTAGCTGTGTCCTCCTCTCTTCCTTATTGACACATGTATAGTGGCTAGCTTAGAAATGGTAGTTCCTTGTAATGGTGTGATATTTACTTAATTTTTCTTTGCTTTACAGATCTTTCAGTGAGCTAGATGGGTAAGGGATCATTGGGAGTAGTGTGGTGAGGCTGACCATGTATTATGCATGTTCATAAATTTAATATACATTTATAAAGTAAATTATAGACACCACTGCACTATTTGGCTCACTGTGTGTCAACCATGTGTCAGAAACTTCTATAATGAGCACGTTGCCAGAAACTTTAATTTTCTCACTGAATTTTTGTAATTTTGTTAAGGTTAGTGTGGAGATGCATGAGATTAAAGGAAGTCAGGATGTCAAGTGACCACAACAATAGATAATTAGACAGACAGGTGCATGATGGGAAGATTCACTGGGCAAAATTAAATTGTCTATAAATAGATGAATACACAGCTATTGATCAACTTAGGCCATAAGGTGTGCACTCGTACTGCTAATATCATATTGTAAAGTTTCTACACTGTATATAAGTCATCATTCATCTCTTATCTCTCTCTTGTTTATATGCAGACAAAATGACAGAAATAAGTGAACTGATACAAAAGTCATTATTAGCATGATGTTAAGAGAAATTCCTTTCCACAGCAGTGAGCAGATGCCCCTCAGTCCGCCCCCTGTTGACTTACGGCAGCTCTCGGCAAGGCAGCGTGTTTTCCATGAGTTAGTCAAGACTGAATGCAATTATGTCAGCATTCTAGATGCGATAGAAAAGGTAACAAACTACATCCAAAATTCTTGTAACAATATATTTATCAGCTTCTCACCAATGTGTTTGTATTAGGAGGATAAAAAATAACTTATTCCTCCTTTTAAATGTTAGTCTCGAAGATACACACATAAAAGAAAGTAACCAAGAATAAGTCAATGATAGAAAAGATAATATGCTAAATCTTACATCCTTATAACAGATTCACAGAAATTGTAAAAAGAATTAAATATCTTGTACTTCCATTAATGTTGATTTCTAGAAGATACACAAAAAAGGTAACATTGCATCTCAAACCTTGATATCAGATTCACAAATTTATGCATGTTTATATTAGAAATAGAATACAGATAACTTGTACATTCTGAATCTTGAGAGCTAGACGATACTCATAAAATGATCTTAGGATGCACACATCTTGCACGTTGGTAGTGGAGTGTTGGCTGATGGTGGATGTGTTGCAGGTCATCAAAGTCCCCTTAGAGAACAACTCCCAGTCAGGCGGCCCCATGCTGGACTGTCAGGAGTTGCGTTATATATTTGGTAACCTGCCGCCAATACACACAGTTCACACAAGAATGCGGGATGACCTCCTCCATCTGGCTCATAACTGGATGCCTGATGCTAGTATTGGGGAGATTATCTTAAAATATGTAAGTTTATTGTCTTATGTAACTTTGATGTCTATGTTTAGAAATACTTCGCTCTGTCTCTCATCTTGACTATATTTACAAGCCATAGAGATGATTAGCTGGGTTATGAACTGTTTCTTCTGTTGACAATGTAGAAATGTTAATTTGTCACTATAATCATTAAGATATCCTTGAAATCTCACGAAACTTTATTAAGAGCCTTTTTAATGTAATACAATTGTGATGGAGAAATTTCAAAATATGTTTTTTCAAGATTCTCATTTTATCTCTTTCTGTTCACTGTCTTATGAAATTTCCTGTATTTGGCATTCATCTCTTTATTGCATCTTGGAACATCACAATAATGAATTAATCACCATTTCTCTTCCAGTCTACTGAATTGGAGAAGGCATATCCACCCTTCATCAACTTTTTTGAAAACATGAAGGAAATGCTGCAGAAAATCTCAAGTGAAAGGCCAAGATTTCATGCCTTCCTTAAGATCGCCCAGAACAAACCTGAGTGTGGCCGTCAGAGTTTGCAAGAGCTGTTGATTCGGCCTGTACAAAGACTACCATCCATGAGTCTCCTTATTGGTGGCAAGTATCGGTTGTTAATTCATGTATGCGTGCTTAGTTTACTGTTATAGGAGCCTAGGTTTATGCATTAATTTTTCTTGAAGCCAGTGTGTCTTTTATTTTAGAGATGTTTCAGTCCATACACATTTCCTTGTGGTTAATGTGTCTTTCTACCAACAGACATCTTGAAACATACGGAGAAGACGTCACCAGACCACCTAGCTCTGGAGCAAGCCCTGGATAAGATCAAGTCTGTCATGACCTTCATCAATGATGACAAACGGAAGACAGAGGCAAAACTAAAGTTGTTTGAGATCCACAACGATATTGAAATGTGTCCGGTAAGTCAGATGCAAGTGTGAATTATATGACATGCAGAAAGTACTGAGAAGTTAAACATGTTTCCTTTTTCCTATCTTTTTGCATATGCTATAGAGGATAAAACTGGAGTATTGGAGAGGGAAAACATGCAAGGAAGATGATGAATGCTCACAGGTAGACATATAGACTTTATTTGGATAGATCTTCATAACGATATATTTTTTACCCCCAGCCTAACCTCGTGGCATCTCACCGAATGCACATGAGCAAGGTAGACGTGACAGAACTGAGTGATAGCTGTAGTGGGCGGGGTGACACCCTAACTCTGTTCCTTTTCAACGATGTACTTGAGGTAAGGCAGATCCATTCAGAGACAGACTTATCACATGGCCTGAAATTATTAAATCCAACAAAAATCCTTTTATCTAATGAATCTCAAGTTGTGTTGCACTTCTAAATCTAGAAGGGGAATAAATACCAGTGGTTTACTGCATGGCCAGTGGTCAAAGTAACAAACAAAATCCTGTTATCTGATTAATCTCAAATTGTGTGTTGCACTTTTAGATCTGCAAGAAGAAGAGTAAATACAACAGTATAAAGAGCCCAAGCCGAGCCAATCTCCATGCCTTGAAGAGCATTAAAACCTACAAGCACTTGGAAATGATGAACCTGGCCCATATAAAGAGGATTGTGGACATAAGAGAAACTGAAGGTGGGTACTGTTATCTTATGAAATAATTAAGAAAAAAAAAAAAACCGTACTACATTAATACCTCTTGTTTTTTTATGACTGTTAATTAAGTTTTGTGAGTGTTTGATAGTGTGGTGAAGTCTTTGCTCCGAATTTATACTTCGTTAATAATGATTGATGATTTTAGGAGTTTCCTTGATATTCTGGTGTTCTTTGCTCAGATCCTTTAAAAATGTTCTAATTTAATGTTTCTAGCTTTGTAATGGTTAGCTATTATTTTGTTTGATATTCTGAAGAGATGGTTTTTCCCTCAGATTGCCACAATGTCTTTGCCCTCATCATCCGGAGCAATCAGGAGTTGAAGGAGCGACTCTTCACCTTTACTCTCATTCAGGATGACATAACAAAGTCCACCTTCCTCAAAACTTTGTGTCGAACTGTTGCCAACATTGCCTGCAGGAATGATGTTGTGAGTTATTCATTGTTTTGATGCTGTTTTAAGTTTTGGTTGATTAATAATGATAATGTTTTGGTTTATAAGGAGATAAACTGATGATTTACTGCTGTATTTAGGACATTGTTTTGTTTACACTATGCTGTGTGGGATTGCTGGCCTGAGATATACATAGATTTGCCCATTAAAGGCTGGTAAGGGATTGCAGTTAAATATTTTATTTATTTATGTTTTTCATGGCACTGGTTGACAAGTATCACATATGTTTTCTTCTTTTAAAGGAAAATTTCCTGGTTTCCATGGATCCTCACCATCTGGATATAGAGACCAGTGATGTTAGTCTTACCAACGCACTTAGTAAAGCTCTCAAGTAAGTAAACTCCAATTTTAACTTGTAATAGCTATAATATGCTTTAATTTTACTGGTTTGAGGAATATTTTAAAATTCTTCTTATTTACACATTTGCTGTACACTTACAGGTTTGCAACACGAACCGGAAGGAAAGTAAGTCGAGCGTTCAGCTTCAACAAATCACCAAGCAAGCTGAAGCGAGCTGTTTCGACAGTAATGAGTCCTTTTGGCACCCTGCCACAGCAATCATCCATGAGAGGAGCAACAAGTGTCAATAACTTAGCTGTGAGTGATAACCCTTTTGAAAAATTAGTGTATTTTTTCACATTAGATATACATAAGAAATATTTACATCTGTGTCAGCTCTACACCACATTTTCTAATGTGAAATTGAGTCTGCTAAACATCTCAATGTATTTTTTTTTTTTTTTTTTTTTTTTTTTTTTTTTTTATAATCTTCATTGTTTTAAACTGCTTTAAAATTGCTCTGCATATAACAAGACTAAACTAAATACATTTGGCTTTTCTTATTCACCTAAAATTATGCTAATCTTGCTTGCTCGTGCTTACAAACTCATGTGTTAAAATATTCAGCTGCTGCTTATTCCTGTTCTTTTGAAGAATGTACTTGAGACATTAACAAGAAAGCCAAGGATATATTAGCCTTGGGCTTTTGTGTGTGGTTAGTGTGGCCATCATTGCTAACAGCTTAGAAGATACAGAGAAATATGGGATGCATTTTCTTGTCTTTGTCTGTCCATATCTTGCATGTGACTCAAATATTTTCAAAACAGTCTTGTATTTAGTATCGAGAAGTTTACTATCAAGGTGTAATGAATGCTCTGATTCAAATATGGTGATTATTGTTCTGTCCTAACAATGCTTTTTAAAGCATCACAAACTCTCTCGTCACTTAATGAACTTGATGCAAGTGAAATGTAAGAGAACACACTTCTGATGTCATGCACTTGAGACTTGAAATCATGCACTTGAATAACCAGCATCTGCTAGCATGTGCTAACACAGCTCTTCTCTTTCAGGATTTGTCTTTATCAGGAACACCTCCCACTGGGGGCTTTGCTCATCCCATGGCTACTCCCACGTCTCGCAGACGCACCCTGAAAAATGTATGATGCCATTCACTAAGGAAGCATTTAATCATGCATATTTGCTTGAAGCTTAATTTATTTTGGCATGAATTGTTGGAAACCATTCTTCTCTATTTATTCCATTCATCACAATAATGTGGCAGCATGAGGTTCAGTAGCTGTAGCTGTGTGTAAGGAAGGTGGGCTTAACAGTGTGTTCTCACTCATCACCTTCTCTCCCCAGGCACACTGAAGACACTTGCTGCTGGAGCAACAAAGTGTTCCCTTCGCTGGTTCTGCCAACACTCACAAAGGCCACCCACAACTAGCTAAGTTTCTCACAATCACTCCCCTTCAGGATGTTTATAGGGTTGTAATGATGCCAAATACTTATTTTCTAAGTACAATAGCAGTGCTGTACCAAATTTTTCAAGGGTGTGAAAAATGTGCAAGCTTGTTGTAGTGGCCCAGCTTGACCTAAGAAATACTTAAGTTCTCATGTATATTCCTCAAGATGCAAAAGTCTCCCTTTGATAGGATTAATGTAAATAGTTTATGATGCAATACATTTAGTACAAAATTATATCTACCACTCATACTGATTTCATAAGTGAGCAGCTGTGGTATGAATTTTTGTGCCTTGGACTTGTACATACATATATATATATTTGACAGGAGAATGTCAAAAGGTCTGTATGGGTAGCTGTCTTCTCTCACTCTTTATAGTTAGTGCCGGTGTTGAGGAAGAGAGGTGTTTACTCCATTACAGTAAGTACACACAACTTTCTGCATTTATGAAACAGATTTTATGGTTTCTGAAGAGAAGAAAAGTGCTTGTGATTTGCATTTTCTAGAGGCATTCACTGCAGTATAATCTGTTATGAAATCATCCTTTGAAGAACAATCTATCTCACAGCATTGATCATGTCCACTTTTGTTTGTTTTGGTGGATCTGAAGGAAGCTTTCATTAAGTAGAAAAACAAAAAATATTTCAGAGGACTGTGTGAATCAGAACCATGGCTTTTTATTGTATGACTGGCATCCCTTCTCAGTTTTTTTCATCTTGTGCATATATATTCTTTGACTTTTAACTCAATTTTCTTTTATTTCTTTATTTTTTTTTAATTCAATCACATTTTTTTTTCTCTCAAATATACACTGCTAACATACAATGGAGTGAATAGTTTCTGATTACACCAGGTTGTTTCATACCAAATAGCATTATGGTTCACTTACCAGGAAGTGTATTTAGAACAGGAAAGAGATTCAACTACATGGACTTTGTATCAACATTGTGATTAGTGAGGTTCCTGACCATCTGAGAATGCAGGTGTTTGTCTTTAAGCAGCTCTCGTATGTCACATGGAAAGACTGATTATTGTTTTTATTTTCAGAGTATTAGGTTTTATGTTAAGCTTTGGAAATAGGGAGGCAAGTATGTATAATTTGTAATGAGCCCAATGTCACTCTGTCGTGTTTCAAGTCTCATCAACAAGTGTTCCTTCATATTCATCATCAGGGTATCGCTGTACGTGGGGAGGGTGTGCTTGTAGTCTATTAGATCATCACTCATTTGCTTTATTACGCTGTTATTATTCTCTTCTCCGTCTCACCACATTCTGAATATTATATCTCATTGTCATCCACGTTATATCTTTTGTATCTTTGTATCGTATCTTTGTTGTCATGTCATTGTTGTGTCATACGTCAGTGTCTCATTTGGTGTGAGTGAGGAGTGCTTCTCATAGCTGCCATAAACTGATTCATGTGTTCAGTGTCCTGCCAACTGCCACCACTGTTATGACTCAGAACATAGCAAGGGGTTGGTGCACTCTGCTTATCTCTACAGAAGGGTCATCATACAAGCCACATGTATGAATCTGCACCTCTATCGTGACCTACTGCAATTCTTCACAACTACATAATGCATACTTACTTTGTCGCATGGCATTTTTTTACCTGATGAATCAATTTGGTGCTTCTAGGGATCCCCAAGATATATTCTTAGAACATTCTTACCATATAATAAATGCATAAGGACCAGGAAATTTGTACTAATTGATCTCTTGTTGCAATAGGTGAGGAACAGACTTAGGACCTGTATTTTGAATTGCTTTAGGTTCATATGACTTTTTAAAGGCTATCAAGATAATAAGTCAAGTTTTAAAGGGTGTTTTTTTTACGTGTTAATTATCTCTAGAATCTTAAAAACCTTCAGTAACTTTTAAGAACAACAGATTATTACTAGAATCTTGAAAACTGACAGTAACATCCACTAGAGTCTTGAAAATTACCTGAAACTTAAGAATCTGCAGTAATTTCCACTGCAATCTTGTAAACCATCAATAACTTCCACTAGTGTTTCAAAATATCACTAGAATCATAAAAGCACCCTGGAAAACCTCTCACCAAGCCCCGAAAATAGTCATGAGATGCTTAAACTTGAGAATACAGACCCAAGATTATTAGTAAAAAAAAAGTGTCATATTTTTTAACTTGTACTGCCATGAATATTTGTTACATGGACTAAACATCGAATATCCTGTTGCCATAAGTAATTTTCTTCCATCCAGGAGGTTTGCCATCTCTCTGCCGTGTGTGTGTGTGTGTGTGTGTGTGTGTGTGTGTGTGTGTGTGTGTGCGCGTGCGTGCGTGTGCGTTTCAAGTAGTATTGTGGAGTGCCTGATCTAAGTTTGTCTGGGCAAGAGTGATAATCTAGATATTACTCCTGTACCTAGATCTTCTCTGTACATACTGTAACTGACTTGGCGATCCCCTTCTTGTTCTGTCAAACATTCCATTGTTTTTGAGCATATATTTGGGATTTCAGTCAGTCATACCAAGTGTTCAGCAGTGTAAAGGTTGCCTTGTGGCGCTGTCTTCCATAAATGTATTACTGTTGATACTTAAGATATTTTTAGAGGCTCATTAAATAAATACCTTTTCCATAGATTTTTTATTTGTAATCCTTGTGTAGTGGTGCGCTCTCTCTCTCTCTCTCTCTCTCTCTCTCTCTCTCTCTCTCTCGACAGGTAATGCAGTAAGTATTTATTTCTCTTGTAGTGGTTGTAGTGTTTATATTTCTTTGAGTTCAGGTAAAGTTTAAGTAATGTAGAATACATTCGCGTATTTACCAGAGTTTTACTTATGATAGTGAAGTTTTTCGTAATTCTCCTGAAATTTTCTGTTCACCATCTGGCAACACTGCGCTCCACAGGTTCATGTACTCGAGAGTCGCTCACTCGGCTGCCGCTGGCGCTTTAGTGTAGCATTGGAAGCAAAGGGAAGGAGTGTGCGCCATTTGGGCTCCACCGTTGACTGAGTGATGCGCTGTGAAGTAGACGTTTTATGAGTGGGAGGTTGACGTGCGGATCTTAGCTGTGTATGAGGAAGGAAAGACAGGTGTGAAGCATCACTGTCATCACATCACAACTCATTACGTGTAAGTTAAGCTATAGTTTTCAATGTTTTGAAGTTTTCTTATTCTGTTTCTTCTAATCTGCATGGTGGTATTATATGGTATCTATTTTTGGTTTCTTTTTCATGATTTATCCAGAATTTATTTGTGTGCATGATGTAAATATTTTCATGTATTTCTGTTTAATGATAATGTTGAATGGGGTTTATGTTGCCGAGAGATGGATGTTATAATGAACTTACTTTATATGTAATTTAGTCCATTTTGATCACGTTCTTGATAGACGGGCAGTTAACACTATGGTAAATGCCAGGAAGCGGATATATAACACCTGATTGCTTATAACTCAATGCAGTGGCTTCATAACTGTAATGATCTCAATACCTTTCAATAACTGCTCTATACAGTTAATGCCAGGAAGAGAATATGATCTGAATAATGATGCGTTAACACGTCGTAGCATCACATCTTGAACCTTGGTGTTGGAGACTGATAGACTGTAGCAATGTACAGAGAACGAAATGCAGGGATGGAATAGCATAAGAATTACAAATGAGGCTCACAGAGGAAGATACATGGGATAAAAACATCTGAAGGAGACTCATACAATGCTTTAAGTCACTTCTACCCCGAGAGAAGTTAGATGCGTGAAGTTAGAATACACCTCTACACTATGAAACACAGACTTACAACCCATGTACCATTGAAACCATAACCATCCATCACCGCATCACCCTCGCTATCCCATCACCAGGTATCTCATTGTATCAGTCACGCACGCTGCTGCCCTCATCACCTCTTTAGTTAGCCTACCTTACCGTTACGCTCTCGTCTCCCCCAGAGCAGGAACCGAGGGAAACAATGTGACTTTTGACTTTAGTGATGTGATATATAGCGTTGATAGTGATGTGTATTGATCATTCTGTTTCCTGAGCTTTCTACGTTAATTTCGCTCTGTAGACAAGATAAGAGAAATGGTATTGAGAGGACGAGTGATGTGAAATGTAGCGTGTTGATAATTTTCCTTCGTTTCATGAGTTTTCATTATTAATTTTAATAATGAAACTAGGCAGGTAATGTTAATTAAAAAACGTATTGGTAATTTCACGTTTTATAGACGTTTAATGGCATCAAACATGGCAGACAGACAGGTACGTAGAAGCTCCAACTGACTTCCTTTAGTGACGCATCTCGAGGTCGTCACGGCAGATCAGTCTAGTATGCTGCACCACCACCACCACCACCACCACCACCCGAGCAGCATACTTTACATTATCCGCTATTACAGGCTTAGGTCTCCAAGGTTTCCAGGTACAAAATGACATCCGTATTATCGTGACCGTCCCGTTATGTTTGCCTGGCCATCGCTAACATTTTTTTTACCCCTTTCTTCTCTTTTTTCGTTCGTTTGGTGTTGCTATGTGAGTGTTTTGAAGTCTAACAAGTTTAATATTAGATATGTGATAAATGTAACGTTTTTCTAACATTCTGAGTAAACACCAGTATCGTTTCTAATTAGCTCTCTACATGTATATTCCATCAGTTATTCTTTAATTGTCCTCTTCTGCATTGTTTCCTTTTACTCTCTCTCTCTCTCTCTCTCTCTCTCTCTCTCTCTCTCTCTCTCTCTCTCTCTCTCTCTCTCTCTCTGTTTCGCATTTTTCCACCGGTTTGGGTCGTCACTTGCACTGCCCTGCCCTGCTCCACTTCACACCTGCAGGAGGGAAGTGGGACGCCGTTGGGGAATTCTAATAGTCGTGTTTTTGGGGAAGTTATCACGTTATTTTCTTCACTGCGCGCATTCTTCACCTTCAGCTTGTTTCCGGTTTTCTCCCTCGCCTCTTAGCAACTCGCAAAGCTATGTAGATTGAAGGGTGTGGTGGTGAGGGTGGAGTGAGGAGTGGAATGCATGGTATGAGTTGGAATGCAGGGATGATGTAGAGTAGTGTGGAACTAGGAAAGAGTACGTTTGGTGGAGTGTATAGCGGAAGTCTTTGCTGTGTGGAATAGTGTGGCCCGAACTGGTTTGGAATGGAATGAAGTAGAAGTATGAAAAGTGGTATGAAATAGAGGTGTGTATAGTGGTAAGCAACAGATCATTCATACCTTTCTCTGGTAAACTCTGAAACTCCCTTCCTACATCTGTATTTCCATCTTCCTACGACTTGACCTCTTTTAAAAGGAAGGTTTCAAAACATTTGTTTCAGACTTTCGGCTAATTCTTTGCTATTATTTTAGGGAGCTTGCATTCAAGTGGGCTTTTTTATTCCTAATATTTTGTTGGCCTTGACAAATTTCCTTCTTGCATAAAAAAAAAAAAAAAACAAGACAATATTCCAAAACATCATCGCCGCACCTCCATTTCTTTCAATAGGTTCTAGTTTAAATTACACTATTTTCTAAGACTCTTTACGAATGAAGTAACAGATTAACACTATTTCTACATTCTGAACATGATAGAGTCTTGAAAATCCGGTTAATCATCTCTGTAGCGTTTGAAAATAGCCGCGGTAAGAGAGCAGAGCGTTTCAGAATACAGGGTTTTAGGTACGCGCAGGGTGGTGTGAAGTGCTGCTTGGGTTGGTAACACTGATGATTCTCTAGCAGCGGTTCATTGTCTCTGCAGCTCCCGTCAAACTTTCTATTACTGTAACGTGACGCTTCGGTTCATTGTGTGGCTTGATGCACCATTTAATCAATACGCTTTCTATATTGGCATTTGTCATTTGTGCTGTGCTGTTAGTTTTCATTATATCCGTTATGGTGATTTGGTGAAGTGTGGCCTATCAGAGAGAGAGAGAGAGAGAGAGAGAGAGAGAGAGTCATTATAGATACACACCAGCAAATCAATGAGAAAATAAAGCAACTAACCGTATATTTCGTTTAGATATAACACAAACACACTCTCTCTCTCTCTCTCTCTCTCTCTCTCTCTCTCTCTCTCCGCAGGTCACGTGATGGTAGGGAACAAGGAACGCCCGTATGTATGGAAATGGGCGGGAGTTCATTCATTATACACTTTCACGAGACTGATGCGTGTTGTTCATGAGCGTTCAGTGGAGACTCATCACTGTTGTTATTCATGGCTTTGTTATTCATGTGTTGCGTTGTTTGAAGTGGTAAAGTTATTAATTTGAGTAGTGTTTCCTGTTTGCCGTTTTTTTTTTTTTTTTTTTTATATATTTGAAAGGATATTTTTGTCTTTTATTTTCATTGTGGTTGTAATTATATGATCTGCTTTCCTTCCTTTTTTTTTCATGTTGTTCTTCCTTTTTCTATTGTGTATTAAGTTGATTTTCTTCTCGTAATTTTTCTATCGTTTCTTTTTATGTTTCGTTTTCCTGTTTTTCATATTTTTCCCTGTTCTCTTTGTAGAGTTCTTCCTTCCATTTCCACCTTTTATTTTTGACTTCACATCTTTCTCTTTCCTCTCGAGCATTTTTCTTTAGCCTTTTATATATATATATATATATATATATATATATATATATATATATATATATATTTTATACATATATATAGCAACTATTTTTTTGTACTGTATTCTAGCTGTCTCTCAGTTTTATTTTCGATCTTACACGTTTTTATTTTGCTTTTTGATGTAAATTCACATCTTATACAATACTTTCACACCTCACAGCTTCCTATCTCAGTTCGTCTCCCTTGAGGTAGTGAACATGCCTTGACCAACAGCTACAAGCTATCTTGCATCATCATCTCTCTCTCTCTCTCTCTGGAGCTTCATGATTGAGAAATGTGTTGGAAAAGACTGAAAATGAGCGTGGTATAATTAAATGGGTGAATAGAATAATTAATTTAGTTTTACGTGGCAAATTGTATCCTATAACTGAGCCTTCTGAGTGGGGCAAGTGAAGCAAGCACCCTCAAACTCTCCTTCCGTGGTTCTCCGCTATAACCAAACGAACCGCAGCGAACCACAACGAGTCTTAAGCGTTTTACCATCATCCCCAGCTTCATAACAATCCTTGCTACTATTACAACGACTACTACTACTACCGCTAACTCCACCACCACCACCACTATCACTACTACTACTGTTATCATCACCACGACCACAGCTGCTGCCTTCACGACCTTCAGGCCTCCGCTTGGTTGCCTCGGCCTCGCGTGGCGGTCTTAGCCTGACTCCTGAGCTGAGAGGTATTGCAGTGGTTACCCTCACTCGCGAAGACACGTGACTAGTACATATTGGTGTCTTTGGTGTTGTAAGTTGAAGTGTTGTCTGTGTGTGTTGCTTGTGTTCTTTTTTTATCTCTTTTCCTTTTGGTTTGTCGTTCTCTCTTCATTTTCTTTATTTTTATTATTTTTC
>NC_059283.1:5713511-5778511 GCF_017591435.1 Portunus trituberculatus | reverse complement strand
TCATGGGACATTCGAGTCATATTTTGTGATTCATCTCATATTTGTGGCTTTTTATTACGATTTTCACATTTTTTTTACTTATTTTACAGTTGTGTAACCTTCCGGCTGTTGCTTTCCCCTCTTTTTTATTGATTTATTTGACTTTTACTTATATTTCTACCTATTTATTTATATCCTCATCTGTTTACTTGATTTTACTTCTTTTACCAGAGGCTAGACTTAAGATAGTTTTAAGAATACGTACTCAGTGCTATGAAATCAAAGTCATTTCTATCATTCTTTATTGCGTGTCATCATTTATTTATTAGGAAGAGAGAAGGAGCGCAGAAAACAAGGAATGATTAGCAATAGAGTGATAAACGGAGGGAAGAAGAGGAGACTCGTTACTAGAGGATATACTTACATAATTTAAGAATGTGTACTTAGTGCTATGTCATTTCTATCATTCTTTATTGCATATCATCATTTATTTATCAGGAGAAGAGAAGGAGAGGAAGAAAAGAATGAATGATTAGCAATAGTGATAAACGGAGGGAAGGAGAGGAAACCAGTTACGTAAAGGAGAAAAGAGAGAAGAGAGAGCAAGAGTAGGGTGATAAAAGAGGAAGGACAAACCAGTTCAGTGACAAAGGAGAGAAGGAAGGAGAGAGAAGGGGAGAAGTTTGATAAAGGAGGAGATAAGAAGGAAGAAGAAGGACAGGGAATAAAAGAGAAATTTTATGAGGTGGCACGGACTGAGAGAGAGAGAGAGAGAGAGAGAGAGAGAGAGAGAATAGGTAGTAAGAGAAGGAAAACTGGTCCTGACTCACCTTCCTTCTTCCCTCCCTCCCTCCTTCCCTCCCTCTCCCTCCCTCCCTGCCTCTCCTTTCCTATCCTTCCCTTCCCTTCCCAGGATTTGTAAGTGGGAGAGAGAGAGAGAGAGAGAGAGAGAGAGAGAGAGAGAGAGAGAGAGAGAGAGAGAGAGAAATAGGGCGTAGGAGACTATACCCACGCTCGACCATGAACCAGAAAGAGAGAGAGAGAGAGAGAGAGAGAGAGAGAGAGAGAGAGAGAGAGAGAGGAAACACATCTATTCAACCTTATCCTGACAATTCTTTTCCCTCCTCCCCTTTCCACTCCTCATTCTTTCCTCCAGCCTCCTTCCTTCCATCCCTCCGTCTCTCCAAGGCTCGCTGTAGGAAATACCTGGAGAGTGAGTTCAGGTGAGGGAATGACTAATAATATTTCAATCACACAAAAGAAGAAAATAAATGATGTTAATGATGATAGTAATAAGCTTAACCAATAAATAATAATGATGGTAATGTTAAAATAATGACAACCACCACCACTACTATGACTACTACTACTACTACTACTACTACTACTACTACTACTACTACTACTACTACTACTACTACTACTACTACTACTACTACTACTACTACTACTACTACTACTACTACAACAACAACAACAACAACAACAACAACAACAACAACAACAACAACAACAACAACAACAACTACTACTACTACTACTACTACTACTACTACCACCACCGCTGTTACTACTACTACTACAACTATTACATTTCTATAATCACGTCTATCTTTTTCTTATCTACTTCACCAACAATCACCTATCATTTAATTTCCCGCCTTCGAACCCCCACGCTAACAAATACTCGTTTTGAAGACTAGTCCTTGCTTTCCACCGTCTCGTGTTTCCGACCTGTCACTTCTCTCATTACCTTCACGCTGAGGTTTGATCTGGATTCCCTGCTGGCTTCCCTGTGGCCATGGACATCTCCTTGTCTTCTCTCTTTCACCTCGCTTACCACTAAGACTGCCAATGTAGTCTGTTTAATTCTGGGAGTGTGCTGTAGCTCAAACACTGCCCTTCACTTCTCTCTCTCTCTCTCTCTCTCTCTCTCTCTCTCTCTCTTAGTCTTATTTTTGTTTTCGTATCTGTTTCCCTGTTTGTCTGTCTCTATCCTTCGTTTTCTATTAGTGTTTGATTTTCTTTCTGTTTCTTCTTTCGCCTTGTTTTCTTTTTTTTCTTTTCTGTTTTTTTATTGTTTTTTTTATGTGTCTATCCTTCTTTTTTGGTAGATGTTTTTTTTTTCTCTCTCTCTTCCTCCTTCTCTCCTTCTTTCTATATTGTTATTTTTTTTCTTTTTGTGTGTTTTTTGCGTTTTTTTATGTTTTGGATCTACGTCTCTCTCTCTCTCTCTCTCTCTCTCTCTCTCTCTCTCTCTCTCTCTCTCTCTCTCTCTCTCTCTCTCTCTCTCTCTCTCTCTCGTCTTTTTTTCGTCTTTTGTTCTTCTTTTATTTCATTTTACTTATTTCCTGATTTTTTTCTTTATTTTCTGTGTTTTTCTTTCACTTTTCTCTGTTCCTACTCCTCTTTTGTACAATCTCTCTCTCTCTCTCTCTCTCTCTCTCTCTCTCTCTCTCTCTCTCTCTCTCTCTCTCTCTCTCTCTCTCTCTCTCTCTCTCTCTCTCTCTCGGCCTACCTACTTTCGCCTTGCCTCTACGAGTTTGCCAATCTCCTAATGAAATACAGTGAAAGTCTAAGCTCAGTGCAGGCAGAATACTGTACAGTAACATTTCACCCTGGCTCAACCTTATCGAGAACTTTTTTTAATGTAAGAAAGGGAAGCTGGCCAAGAGCAACATAAAGCGATATAAAAGACCCACTTAGTTCCCAGTCCCCTTGTAAGTCTGATGGATAAATATCTTGAAAACTCCGTCTTAAATGAAGTCAAGTTATAGGAAGTTGGAAATAAGGGAGTTTCAGAGTATACTAGATAAAGGTATGAATGATTGAGAGTAATGGTTAATTCTTGCATTAGGGAGTGTGACAGAGCTTAATTCACAAACACATATTCTATTACGAGAGCCAATCATTACTGCCTCATCTTCTAAATATACCTGAGGGGAAAAAGGCAGGTGTAATTAAGGCTTTCATCGACCTGTCTTACCTTAGCTCAGAGAGAAAAGGTTGAAAGAGAGAGAGAGAGAGAGAGAGAGAGAGAGAGAGAGAGAGAGAGAGAGAGAGAGAGGTCTAAATAAAGTTCCTTCTACCACCCCTCCCCTCCCTGTCATTGTCACGTGACCTCTTTCCTCTCTCTGCCTTCCTACACTCTGCCTGACCTCGTGGTTTCCCCTGTGTGACCTCTGACCTGGTAGCAATAGGAAGTGGTACTTTCTTGTTTAAAACGTGTGTTTGTATTTATGTATGTGTTAGTTGTATGTTTCTTGTGTAATACATATATAGTTAGGCGTGTTTTTTTTTATAAGTAGTATCTCTTTGTTTTGTGTGTGGATTTTTATGTTTATTTGTGTATTTTTAGTATATTTCATGTGAGGAACGTGTATTTTAGTTTTGTATTTACTTATCTCTTCATTCTTTTATTTTGTTATTGTATCATTTCTTTCCCTACTTTTCTCTATCATTTTCCTTTCTCATTTATCTGTGTTTATATTGTCTTTTCTACCTCTTATCTCCACTCTCGATCTACTCATACACTAAACTCCTAACTGTTCCTTTCTTCTTATCTCATCTTCTCTTTACACGCCTCCTTCAAAACAGTTACTCACACACTCACACACAGCTCAGTAACCATCATAATTCATCACGTCTTCTGCTGTCTGGCGGTGTAAGAGTAATCAAACTTAACCCCTTGAGTACTGGGACGCATTTATACCATGATTTTTGTGTGTGTGATTTGACGATTTTATTTACATTAGGGAGGGTCTATGGAGGTTAGAAGATAATGGCCACAGTCTTCACTATTCTAATCATCGACATAAGTTTCTGAAGCTGTAAAAATCACCAAATAGTAACCAGAATGAGTATGAGAACGCGTCGTGGTACTCAAGGGGTTAAGAGAGAAGCTTCCTGGTGTAATCTCTCCTCATCTCATTGTCACCTTGACGCACACTCACACATACACACTAACACGCCTTCCCGTTACGCCACTGCCTTGAGATGTGCTGACTGCCTCTTTGTGATGCTAAAAGGAGTGACAATGATATGAGTAATAGAAAAGAGAGAGGGGTGAGTAATAAGAGTAGTAGAGAGGAATAAGGGCGTAGACTAATAATGGAGAGAAAACGGGAGGTAAACACTAGGTAGAGATTGCAGAGGGCGGGGAGCGGTAATGGGAGTAAAGGGGGAGACATTGGGTTGACAGAGGGCGGCAGGCGCAAGGTGACTGACCCTCCCAAGAACCGCTCGTCTCACGCACCTACGTTTTCTGTTCGTGCCTTCAATGGGTGACTGCGGTGCGTCCTTCAGAGCCTTGCATGCTAGTTTAAGATGCTTGGATGACGCACTCTCTCTCTTTCTCTCTTCCTTCCCTACGCCTCCTGCATGAAAACAAAGTACCTTGACACAATATACATGGACATTTGTATCCTTTCTCTCTTCATCTGTGTTTTTCGTGTGTGTTTTTATATTGTTACACATGAAAGGAGGTTATACTTAAGTTACGACTGTTTTGTGCAAAGTGGCAGTGTTGATGTGTGTGTGTGTGTGTGTGTGTGTGTGTGTGTGTGTGTGTGTGTGTGTGATGATTCTTGTTTCTATTGTGTTTCCGGCTATTTGTATTGGTGGCTTTGTGTGACTCTTTCCACCAGTCACATAGAAGTGTGGTATTGTGATCTTAGGTGTAAATATTACATGGTTTTGTTTGATGCTACTACTACTACTACTACTACTACTACTACTACTCAGCTAATCATGCCACTCATCCCCCGAAGCAACACGCGTGAGGGAAGCAAACCACAGTTACCTTCAGAGTACACAAGTTAACCTAGATCCTTGAGTTTCTGTGTCTGTCAACGCCAAGCACACTGAAGCATTGTGTGTGTGTGTGTGTGTGTGTGTGTGTGTGTGTGTGTCATCTGATTACCGAAGCGAACTCGTGTAGTCTTGCAATGCATCGTGACAGCCTTACAAGCAGTCACGATATCAATACCTATTTTTTTTTGTACAGTCCCGCTTGGTTGGGTGGAAAAAAAGAGTGACTGAGAGCGAGTTACGAAAAATGGAAGAGATGTGAGAGAAAAAGATGAAGGAGGAGAAATGGATTGGAGAAGATGAGAAAGGAGATTGTTCATATACGAGTGAAGGAAAGTGATAGAGTAGAGAGAAAAAAAGAGAAGGATTTTAAAGAGAGTAGAAAAGAGGGATGAAAAGAAAGCTGTGATGATGGAAAAGGGAAAAAAATAGTCCAATGAAGAAAGAAAGTTTGAAATAAAAGAGAAAGAAGAGGATACCTTGATGAAAAGAAAAGAATGAAGGAAAAACAGAGAGAGAGAGAGAGAGAGAGAGAGAGAGAGAGAGAGAGAGAGAGAGAGAGAGAGCAGAGCGTGATGGTGCAAGAATGAAGAAAGTTAAGAATTCATATAAGAAAGAGGAAGAAAAAGAGGAGGAAGAAGAGAAGGTGACGATGCAAAGGAGAAGAAAAGAAACAGTTTATAGAAGAGATAAAGAAAGAAAATAGGAAAAGGAAGAGACGATAGTATAGAAAAGGGGAAAAAAAGAGAAAGAGGAGATGACGCAGGAGGAAGAACGAGTTTATGAGGTATTCAGTCGTCTATATATTGATTCCTTTGACCTTGAACGTAAGGGTAGCGCCGTGACTCCTGCCACCTGACCTTTCACCTTCACTCACCTTAATATGCTGCATTCATATCTGGCGCCTGAATGAATAACCTACTGACTCATATTTTTCACTGAGTCACTTTGTCTATATTCATTTTGTCTCGCTGGTTCTTTTATATATGGAATCATTCACTTATAGTTCATTTACTCATGTTTCTTCACTGGCTTATTTACTTATTTGTTAATTTTACCAATATGATTTATAGTATCTAGTCATACACTTAACCCCTTCAATACCGGTTCACGTTTTTACCTTGAGATTTGTGTACGCTTAGACCATTTCATTGTCATTAGGAAGGGTCTATGGAAGTCAGAAGATTAATGGCCACAGTCTTCACTATTCTGATCCCCTATATAAGTTTCTGAAGCTGTGTAAAATCGTCAGATAGGTAGAATGAATATAGAAATGCGTCATGGTGCTGAAGGGGTTAAAGTTAATTCGGTTACTCAATCACCTGTTATTCATTCACTAATCCACCCATACCATCATCCATACGTCCATTCACTCACTCACTCATCTGTCATTAATTGATTTACCTACACTATTCTTAACAGCTTATTATCATTCATATGTCCATTCATTCACTCACGCACCTGTTATTCAATCAGTAATTTCTCCATACCGTCTTATTATCCCACCATTTTATTTCACGTTCACTCACTCACTCACTCATCTGCATTCATTAATTTATGTATACTATTCTTAACAGCTCATCACCATTCATACATTCATTTATTTCACGTTCATTCACTCACTCACTCATCTGTCATTCATTAATTTATGTATACTATTCTTAACAGCCCATCACCATTCATACATTCATTTACTCCACGTTCATTCACCTCACGTTCACTCACTCACTCACGCTATTTACAACTCCAGGAACGTGACCTTGAAAATGGAAACAATAAGCCTCGTTCCTAACAATCAGAGGACAATAGACACTAATTCTCAGAGCCTCGTCCTGGTATAGAATTATTATCACTATTACTATTACCTTTCCATCTTGTACTGTCTGTTACTCTACTATTACGTAAGGAATCTATATTTTTTTTCATTTTTTTATTTTCCATCTCCGTTTTTTCCTGTTTTTCCTTATTTTTTCTTACTTTGTTGATGAGAGAGAGAGAGAGAGAGAGAGAGAGAGAGAGAGACGGACAGGCAAAAAGACAAAGAAAGATCATGCTTAAAGAAGATAAAGAAGAATGAAAAAGCGTAATTATTATAACCTTTTCAAACTCTTTTTTTTTCCGATCGGTATTATGAGTACGGTTCATTTTTCAGATGCTCGATAAAGGTTGTCTTTCTCTCTCTCTTGGTGGGAAAAGACAGGAAGGGTGTGTCTCAGGCCGGCCTTGTGTGTGTGTGTGTGTGTGTGTGTGTGTGAATCATTAGTAGTCGATGCTAAAATAGTTTTTGTTTCCTTCTTTGCTTTTTTTCTCTTGCTTATATTGCTCCTCGTTCTTCTCTTTTTCCTTTTCCTACTTTCTTTGCCTTTCTTTCCTTCCTTCTCTTTTCCTTTTCCTACTGCTACTCTTACCCTTGTTATTCTTGTTCGTCTTCTTTTTTCTCCTTCGTCTTCTGTTTCTCTTCTTGTTATTGTTTTTATTCCTCTTGTTTGCCATCTTTTCCTCCTCACACACACACACACACACACACACACACACACACACACACACACACACACACACACACTCAAACAAATCATCCGTTAATCTCTAATTTAATTTCTCACTACCGGGTATACCTTTGCTCTCATGGCCACGCTCTTAATGAGATTCTAGACAGGTAGATCCTCTCGTAAGGGTCAGGTGTGCGTTGGTGAGTGTTTGTATTGTGTTACCTGTATGCGTCAATTATCTCCAAGGTTTTTTTAATCAATTTTATGTATTTTATTATTATTATCATTGTTATCATTATTTTTTTTTTAACGTGAATGAAAATGTTAAGTGATTTTTTTTCAGAACGTTACTTCGACTTATCTATTTATTTTGTTATTCTTTTAATTTCTTTCTCACTGATATCGTACATTTTCCTTTGTTTTCGTCAAGCTATCATCTCTTTCTCTCTCTTCCCTCCCACAAACACCTAGCCTTCATAACTCATCCAGTTCTCACCTCTACTAACCCTCCAAAGACCCTACCTTCCCTCCATACTAGTACCTCGCTTCTCTCTGCCTCTATTACCTCATTACCTTCCCTTTTGCCCCAGGGTATCATCGCGACATGTTTGGCTGCTCCAGTAACCTCCCTCCCCAGGCTTAAGAGACCCCAGCAACGGTACATTTAACCCCTAGTGTAGTTGGAAGACTTGGGTATGTGTACGAGTCACGCTTTGGTGTAGAGAAGAGTGTTTTCAAGGGTTTACGAAAGGATCATGGGTAAGAGTAGGTATGGTTTGGAAAGAAGGAAGAAGAGGTGATAAGAAATGGACCGGAAGAGGCAGGGTAATGAGGTAGGAGGCAGGGGAGTTATGAAAAGAAAAGAGGGAAAAATGTGATATATTGGCAGGATAAGAGGTAGGAAAGATGCAAGAAAGGAATAATCATGACTGGTTAACACGGTAGGAGAAGAACAGGGACGGGAAGCAGACAGCAGAGAGTAAAGCAAGAGAGTGTAGCAGGAAGGGAAACAAACAGATAATAGACAGAAAACAGAGAGGTATGGAGGAAACATAGAAAACAGATAGACAAAACACATAAAAAGACAAGGAAGAAGAGATTATAGAACCTAAAAAACTAGAGAGGAGGGAACAGAATAAGATGAGCGAACAAATAGTAGAAAGATGAGAATATAAAACAAAAAGGACTAGAAAAAAGAAGAGAGAGAACAGGATGAACAAGCAGATAGTAGAGAAAAGACGAGGTATGAGAAAATATAGAACAAAAAGAACCAGAAATTAAGGACGAAAACAACGGAAACAAAAGATAGCAGACAGAAAAGCGAAATAAAAACATACACCAGTGATAGAAAAGCGAAATTAATAAGAGTACACCATTAAAAGAGGCGAAATAAAAAAAAAACACTGAAAAAAAAACGAAGTAAAAAGAAAACATCACTAAGATTCATTGTAAACTTGACACGACAACTCAAGAAACAAAGGCAAGCAAGCAGTATAAGAGAGCATTAAACTCAAGCACCAGCATCAGTAGCAACAACAGCATCCTCGCCCCAAGGTTGTGTCCGCCCCGCGTGTGTCGGTGTGCCGGAAACCTGAAGGTGAAAAAGATAAATACACACATCCTCTTGCCAGCGAGAAACGAGGTGATTAGCGAGTCGGGTTGTTAGTGGTGGTGGTGGTGGTGGTGTTGTGGGGGTGGTGGTGGTGGTAGTGTTGTTGTTGTTGTTGTTGTTCTTCTTCTTCTTCTTTTTCTTCTTCTTCTTCTTCTTCTTCTTCTTCTTCTTCTTCTTCTTCTTCTTCTTCTTCTTCTTCTTCTTCTTTTCCTCCTCCTCCTCCTCCTCCTCCTCCTCCTCCAGGAAGTGAACTAGACTCACACACACACACACACACACACACACACACACACACACACACACACACACACACACACACACACACTAACCAAGCATTTCCTGAGCAGTTAACGCGTACCTATATTTACAAGCACAAGGAGCAGGTAATTACAGGTAAAGACAGGTAACCTCGGACACTGGGGTTTAGATATGGGCGTTGAGTACGTGTGGGCGGGGTTAAAGAGAGTGTTGGGGTGGTAGGGAGTTGTGGGCGTGTTTAGGAGGGTTGTGGGCGTTCATAGGTATAATTAATCCTCTCATGACAACAGAGAGAGAGAGAGAGAGAGAGAGAGATTGATGTGTCGGTCCAATGCTCGCGTGTCTCACCTGCTAACCCACTTCCTCTCTCTCTCTCTCTCTCTCTCTCTCTCTCTCTCTCTCTCTCTCTCTCTCTCTGCTGCCAAATTGCAAATAAAACGCAGAAAAAGTGATACGTGTACAGATATTCAGGGTAGACTTGCATATTTTTTATTAGTCAGGGAATTGACGTTAGAATTGCTGTGATGTTGCAGATTTAGATGGAAAGCTTAATTCTGGAGAGGAAATGACTTGTGGAGGGGAGAAGAATAGAAAAGCAGGAAGGGGAGACATACTGAGAGAAGAGGGAACAAAAAACACATTACCAGCGACGAGAAAAACAGAATAATCGAAACAGGAAGAGAAAACAGAAAGCAGATGAAGGAAACTGAAAGAGAGAGCGAGAATTGAGAGAAGAAAAGAAGGTAGAGAGGAAAATGTGGATGAAGGAAAGAAAAACAAGGGAAAGAGAAAGGCAAGAAAAGACGAATAAAAAAGAGAAAGGACAACAATGATAGCGAACCGAGAGGATGAAGGAAATTTGAAGGAGAGAGAGGAGAAGATGATGGGAGGAAAATGATGACAAAGGAAAGAAGATAAACAAGGGAAAGAGAAAGGCAAGAAGAGATGAAAGAAAAGAAGAAGGACAAGAAAGATACTGAACCAAGTGAATATTTTAAGAGGATGTGGGTTGAAGAAGTGGCATTAGAAGGTGGCGGGACAGGTGAATACGAGCTGGGAAGGGCGTGGACCGGGAGGAGGGCGTTCATTTACACTCCTAGCAATCTTCCAGGGCATTAGTCAAGGTTTCGTGTTAGATAAGACTGAAGAAACTGAAACCCTTATTCTGTTGATGTGTTTATTATTGCAACGTTTAGACAAGAAATTAGTGTGAGAATGATGTTACTTTTGCCTTTTTTTGTGCTATGGGTGTGTTTCTAAAGACTGTAGTGCAAAATTTGGCATCTTGCAAGCTAGAAGTGATTGAAGTTAAATGAAATTAAAGAAAATAAATCTTTTAACTACTATAGTCTTTGTTAACGTATAGGAAAGGCAAGAATGGCTTGTAAACAAAAATTACGTCATAAAGCATCACAAAACATACAACAATACTTCAACAAACGCGGCGTTTTACTGAACCACCACGGAGTGACGCTTACCGCGGCTATGCTTACTAAAAGAACCGACGTTTTGCCGACCCGTGATTGCGCAGCATGAGGGGAAAGTGAGTGGCGGTGTAACTGGTGGGAACTGGCTGTCTATCTTCCCTCTGGCAGTAATTGCGTGGCACTCCTTGGCTTCGATTGGTCTGTGATGGTAATGGTAATGCATTCAGGAATTCAATGATGGTGGCCCCATTGGTCTTGTAAATCTTTGTTCTGTTCTTTTTTTTCTTTTTCATCATTTCTTTCTTTTGCTTTTAATAGGAAATCATAAATTAATCGTTTCATATTTCGGTTACCGTAGTTTATAATTTCATTTTAAGAATATTCAATAGACTAATTCTAACAAAATCAAATAAAAATGAATAAATGGTTCAACAAAATGGCTAGGGGTGGGGATACATGAGTGGGCTTTAAGAATAGTCTGTCTAATTCTATCTTCTCTCCATTCTCAGTTCAGTCATGTATTGATATTAGACTATACGTGTCTTCAGTGTCTCATTAACTTAAACAGCACAGACAGACAAACACACAGACAAACAAGCCAGCCTTCATCACAGTGTTTGAGACAAAATAATGGGTTCCGGCTCGCTCTATTTTCCCCGGAAGCTTTCTATCTGTCGAGACCCCCTCCTTCAATCCCCCAGTCCCTCTCCCCACCTCCTCCTCCTCCTTCACAACTCTCACCAAGAACTCGCATCCTCACTGTCACACTTGTCACCAGCTGCTAATGAAGTTTTCTGGGTGTTCTTTACCAGTTCCAGTGATTCATTGCTCTCAAAACCTCAAAACAACCGGTCTTTCTTTGAAGCAATCTCTGTTTCATGCTGTTTCGAAGCTTCAGCTCTTATGATCATTTGCAGTGGAAGATATTGGACATTTTTCGAGTGTTTTCATTATTCTTTAGTTTCAAGGCACTTTTTGACTAGATAGAAACTTGATCTTGCCTCCTTTCCCTGTCGCCTGCTGCCCCGCCCTTCCTTGCTAAACGAGCCACGCACTCCGGTAGCCCATAACCCTCAGGCGTTGCTCGTGATGATCTGAAGGGCCCGGGGCGGTACTTGTTGCTGCTCCTGTGTTGCGCGGCGCTGTGTTGGTAATGCTGTGTTGCGTCACCCTTGGTTTGGTCCCTCGTCCACTTTTTTCCTCCCTTTCTTCCCGTACCTATTCATCCATTTCATAAGACCTCCCTTCTTTCCTGTCTTTCTTCTTGTCTGATCCTACCCTTCTTCATTTCCCCTTTCCTCTTCTTTATCTATCTTTTTAAGACCTCCTTCCTTTTCTGTTTTCCTTTCTTTATCCAATTCTTTATGCCTTTCTTCTAATGTTAGCCTTCTTTCTTGCTTTCTTCCTTTCTTCCTTCTGTCTATGCATTTTGTTTCCACAGTCTATCCTCCTTCTATCCTTCCATTTGTTTCTATCTCCACTTTACTTTATCTTTCCCTCCCTCATAGTAACACCCCGTCCCTCCTTTCCTCGCCATCACCTCCCACTTTCCATCTCGCCCATGCCATTCCCTCCCTCCCTTCCTGCCTTTGTCCCTTTCCTCCCTCGTGGCCATCTTCCCATCCCTCTCCCTCTCCCTCCAACCCTCTACAGTGCAAAAGATACTGAGATTTTTCCTTGGTGGAGAATAATGTCATTAAAAACGGTTAGTTAGTCTTTTGTTATCATTAAAAGCGAAGAATGTAAGAAAATTGAACGTTGGTATCTTTAAACTTTCCACTGGACTACACACACACACACACACACACACACACACACCTATACACGTGAGATGGCGAAATCTGGAGCTGGCGTGTGGCTTGGTTAGTGGCTTAGTGGCTCCAAACTGTCTTAAAACACTTCTGTCATCATCGCTACTTTCAAAATGTCCTAGATTAAGTAACATGGGATATTAAGGATGGGTTTTTTATGCTTTCGGTGACAAATTAATGATATTTCTACATTATCAACGGGAAAACAACACTTAAAAAACCTGGACAATCATCTGTATAGCCTTTGCAAAATGTGACTTGAGAGGGCAGAGCGTTTCAGAGAGGGCTAAGTGTGCAGGCGGGAGCATAGCGTGGTTACCAAGGCCGCGGCGAGGGTGTCACCACTGTAGGTAAGTAGGAAGGATGTGGCGGTTTGTGTCGGTTTGGCAAGCGTGCTGAAGGAAGGGGGGTAGGAAGGGAAAGGGAGGGATTAGCAGCCTCCGCCTCTTGTATGAAGGAAAATTGATACTTAGCCGAGGAAAGGGAAGGAGGAAGTATAGTTATCAGCAGTTTCTTCTCTTCCAAACTATGACATTTATATTCCCGTATAGTGAAGGAGAGGGAGAATGAGCTACTACGTTTATATTGATATAGAAGGAGAGGGAGGAGCTACTGAAGAAGGGGAAGGTGGAGGAGGAGGTTAACGGTTTTCGTCTCTTGAGAACTATTGAATTTTTGCTTAATCAAAAGAAATTAAGACATTTTTCCTGATATAAAAAGTTAAGATTATCAAAATTGCTTGTGTGTGTGTGTGTGTGTGTGTGTGTGTGTGTGTGTGTGTGTGTGTGTGTGTGTGTGTGTGTTTCCGTGTGTATATTTTACTAAGTGACTCTTCTAATAATTATACCTTTCAGAATATTTTACGTATTTGTTTTGTTTCATCATTGATAGTCGTCATTAACCATCCGCTATGTCTCCCACTCATCAATTATCCTACTAATATCCTTTTCCCTTCCCTCCCAAACAGGTCTTGGAAAGCAACGCCCGTGAGGTGCCATGGGCGTGCGGGGGGCAGTGGGAGTGCTGGTGGTGCTGGCGTGGGCGTTGGTGGGCGTCAGGGGTCACGGCAGACTGATTGAGCCTCCCGGGAGATCAACGGCCTGGAGGTGAGTCGCCCAGGTGGAGGAGGAGGAGGAGGAGGAGGAAGAGGAGAAGGAGGTGGATTAAACAGGATAAGTAAGCAGTAACAGATCGTATTTTATTTCATTCTTTCTTCTCTTTGTTTTTCTTTTGTTATAATACTTAACTACTTTGTACAAAAAATAGATTAGATAGTTAAGTAGAAAAACAAGATAGTAAAGAAGGATGAGAAGAAGAAGGGGGAGGAAGAAGAGGAGAGAGAGAGAGAGAAGGATAATAACAAAGCAAAACAATATGCACCTCAAAAATATAAACAACAACAACTACAACAACAACAACAAAAATAACTACTACTACTACTACTACTACTACAGCCACGTAAGACTGTTGCTCCCACGCATACATAAGTACACACCATTGTTCCTGTGAGTCATTCTGGGATTCGATTGTGCTTCGAATCCTTTGTTAGCAGGACGAAACCGCTTCATTAGACTGCCGTAATGTCAACCCCAGGAGGAGGAGAGAGAGAGAGAGAGAGAGAGAGAGAGAGAGAGAGAGAGAGAGAGAAATTATGTTCATTGCGTGAAGATAACTATCAGAATCATAAACATTACATTCCCGTCTCAGTTTTTCATCTTTGAAGTTGATGACAAGATATGGGATCAGGAGGAGGAGGAGGAAGAAAAAGAAGAAAAGAAGAGGAGGGAGGGAGGAAATAGCAGGAAGGAGGGAAAGAGGGAGGGAAAAGTTGAACTCTCTAACCTTTCTCCCTCTCCTTCCTGTGACTTCTAAACCTTCTCTTTTCTTCTCTTTCTCTTTGTCACCTTTCATCATCCTTTTTCTTTTATTAATTTTTTCTTTCTGTTACGTAACACGATTTCTTGGATCCATGAATGATAGATTTTCTATTTTAAGCACATTATAAAGGCTTATTTTACTGTATTTCATTATTTTATTTTTTTTCAAGTAAACGTTTTGTTGTCGCCTCTGAAATCAAAATTGGTCAAGTCGACGCCCTGTGGTCTTGACTGATAAGGAACTGCGGTCTGCGATTTCTCTCTCTCTCTCTCTCTCTCTCTCTCTCTCTCTCTCTCTCTCTCTCTCTCTCTCTCATTCCGGTAGTCTAGTTCACTTTAACAGATCCAGTATTACTCTTTTTATTTATTTGTTTATCTATTTTTACGGAAGAATTAAAGAGTTACTGAATGCTCTCAAAAGATGGAAGAAGGATGAGGAAGGAAGAAGAGAAGGAACAACAGGAAGATGAAGAGGTAGAGTGTGAATGGCAATACAGCTTCACTCTCAGGACATCAATGGGCAAAAGGCGAAAGACTGAAAGACACCACACCAACAACCTTCACCACCACTAATGAGAAACTAGAGCAGAGTAGGTTACATGATACAGTCAAACACGGAAGAGAAAGAGAAGAGAAAGAGAAAGAGAAAGCCAGGTAGAGGGAGGGACAGTGGGGAGAAAGTACGAAAATATACAAGAAAGTCAAGGCCGGACACCTCAAGACCTCAGGGAGAGAGAGTGAAGCTTTGGACTCGAAACTATAGCGCTCTTACTGGACACTAATGGTTCACACAGACTTGGTCACTTTGAGAGGAGAAAAATATCAAAGTTACAGATGTTTTTCAGATATTCTAATGGGTACTTTGGGTTTCATTTGTCACATTTCAGTAGATGAATATGTGGATGCTTTACTTCTGCCTGAGAATAAATTAATGTCTTTGTATGATATCAGATTCTTTTTGGAGGATTTATAACATTCGTATCAGAGAGAGAGAGAGAGAGAGAGGCAAGGTGGCGTGGTGTCAGGATGTGCCTGGAAGGAAGGGAGGAAAGCGTAAAGAGGAAGTCGAGTTTCCCAGCCGCTTGTCTACTCCTCTTCCTGTCCTTCGTCACTTTTTCTCCACGTGAACCAGAACCATAACTATCACCAGAGTTTGTCCTTCCGAGCGCGTCCACTTACGAAGATAGAGAAGAGAGTTACAATTTCTCCTCGACTCACTTTCTTTCGATCCAGTTTTGTCTTCTAAATTTACAGATGCGGTTTGTATCAGAGAGAGAGAGAGAGAGAGAGAGAGAGAGAGAGAGAGAGCAATACTCATCTTTATTTCTTTCTTGTGTGAGTTTGTGTGGGAGTGTACGGTTGTGTTTGGTAAGGTACGATGAACCTTCTTTGCTTTCTCCAGTGCTTTATATGATTCCCTTATGGTTGCTGTATAGGATTCGATGCTTTATTATTTTTTTCGATGTTTTTTGTGGTCTGTAACGAAAGAAAGCTTAATAGGAAAAAGATTGTAATTGTTTGTTCTCCTCACTATTCTCCAAGGTCATTGTCCTTGAGAAAGAAAACGGTGGTCAGAGCAGAGAAGGAAATGGGAGTGGCAGGAAAGGACAAAGGACAGAATTATTAAGAGAAATGAAAGGAGGTCGTGGTGCAGCTTAGGAAACATTATCGGTAGAAGAAAAGCAGGCCAGAAATTCAAGTTTAAGTAAAAAAAATAGAGCAACAGTCACAAACAAGTAAGAAAGTTAAAAAAAAAAGAGAAAACGTAGAATAAAGGAAGAAATTACTGAGATAAATCCTGGTAGCTATAACTTCGAAAATACTAATAGTAAAACAAAGGCAAGCCATAGATTCAAGTCTGATAAAAGGAATGAGAAGCTATTGTAGGAAAGAGTAAAAATCAGTTAACGGGAGTGGCAGGAAAGTAGGAAACAATTATGGAGAAATTAGGAAAAAACAAGAGAAATGAAAAGAACCGATGGTACAACTAAGAAAATATAATTATTAGATGAGGAAAAGCAAGCAAGAAATTCGTTTGACTAGAAATAGATCGATTATGATAAATATAATAAATATGAATACCACTTGAATATAGAGGAAAATAGGAAAGAGTGAAGATATGTACTTGTCTGTGTGTGTGTGTGTGTGTGTGTGTGTGTGTGTGTGTGTGTGTGTGTGAAGGATAAAAAGAGCGGAAAGCAAAAGGAACTGAGCGTGAAATAAGAAGAAACAGAAAAAGAAGAAAAAAAAAGATTAGAGAGCGTTAAAAATTAATCATTCTGGCGAAAAGGGAAATTTTTGAAAAAGACACGCACTATTTAAAACCATTTTTGCACTGCTGTTGGATTCAATTGTTTAATCACTGTTCTAATTCGCCCTCATTAACTCGGAATTGGTTGGAGAAAGTGCCTGTTCTTTTATTTTTTTTTTCTCATTTTCTTTCTTCTTCTTCTTCTTCTTCTTCTTCTTCTTCTTCTTCTTCTTCTTCTTCTTCTTCTTCTTCTTCTTCTTCACCATAATCATCTTTATCTTCATCCATCTTCTTCTTCTTCTTCTTCTTCTTCTTCTTCTTCTTCTTCTTCTTCTTCTTCTTCTTCTTCTTCTTCTTCTTCTTCTTCTTCTTCTTCTTCTTCTTCTTCTTCTTCTTCTTCTTCTTCTTCTTCTTCTTCTTCTTCTTCTTCTTCTTCTTCTTCCTCCTCCTCCTCCTCCTCCTCCTCCTTCTTCTTCTTCTTCTTCTTCTTCTTCTTCTTCTTCTCCTTGTTATTCTTCTTCATCGTCATCATCATCATCATCATCTTCTTCTTCTTCTTCTTCTTCTTCTGAGAGAGAGAGAGAGAGAGAGAGAGAGAGAGAGAGAGAGAGAGAGACTGGTATCATCTTTGCAGTTCTAACCTTGATAGTCTTCACACACAAACAGGTCAAGTGTTGCTAACTCTCTTATAGGAAAGTTTCTGTGTTATTGGGTCTTCTCCTCACATTGGAAACTAGACTGGCTCACCAACACTACTCATTCCCATCATTTCCTTGACCTCTAGTGTCCCTGTGTGCTGAAAACCTACTCCGGAGAAATCTAGGAAGTAAACATGTATATCGTCTAACTCAACATCTAGTTTATTACATTTAGCCGTGCTTGATCGTGCTATGCCGTATAAACCTGACCTCACTTAACCTCTTACTCTATTCCATGTCCATGTCACCTCATCATTACCGTACCTAATCTCTCCTTACCTTTCCTTACCTTACCTTATCTTACCTTACTTCACCTTGCCTTGCCTTATACCTAACCGCATCTCACTTTCACCTCACCGTATCTTACATTAACTTACCTAACTTCACCTTATCTTGCCTCTCCTTACTTTACCTTGCCTAACCTAACCTAACTTTACCTCACCTTACCTAACTTTATCCTACCTTAATTAATGTCTGTTCAACATCTCGTCAATCTTATGTAAAAGTGGCCAGGATAACAAAAAAGAAAGAAAGAAACTCAAAAAAGGTGCCAGTTCTAAAAGAGAATACTGTGTGTGTGTGTGTGTGTAATTCACTGTTTGATCTGCTGCAGTCTCTGACGAGACAGCCAGACGTTACCCTACGGAACGAGCTCAGAGCTCATTATTTCCGATCTTGGGATAGGTCTGAGACCAGGCACACACCACACACCGGGACAACAAGGTCACAACTCCTCGATTTTCATCCCGTACCTACTCACTGCTAGGTGAACAGGGGCTACACGTGAAAGGAGACACACCCTAATATCTCCACCCGGCCGGGGAATCGAACCCCGGTCATCTGGCTTGTGAAGCCAGCGCTCTAACCACTGAGCTACCGGGCAGTGTGTGTGTGTGTGTGTGTGTCGTGGATAGTCTCCATTGATTTTTGTCAGTGACCTTCGTGTGTTCTGGGAAATAAAATATGTTTGTCAGAGCAGTGTTGTGTGAGGAATGTGTCTCGTGTCGTGCTGCTTGTAAACACTGAAGCTTTAGTCATTGAGCAAACACTGTCCTATTCGCTCACCATTCTGAGTTCACCTGACCGATTGCTATTAGTATTCTAGAGGTAGGGGGTTAGTACTGCTTCGCTGATGTATTCTATTTTCTTCAGGTTCATCTGGTTTTTGTCCTTGAGTTTGAATAATGAACGAGGCTCAGAGTCAAGACCGGTTGGCTGTAGTTCACTCAATTATGCATTATATGGGCCGAGGAACACTAAGGAACACAAACGAGCGAATAGAAGAAGACTAATTGGAGAATGAAGAGGAAAAAAACACACGTAAAATTAAACTTACACACGGACAAATCTTACAGAGAAAACAAACCTAAGCCAACCTTCCATTCTATCACAACCCAAAGTCCATCTAACATTGCACTCGTAAAATAGAATGACTCACTTTATTTCCTGTGTTTTGGGGCTTACTAGTCTTCCGCGAATGCTGTTAATGGTTTTAGTGTCCAGTGAAGGCGTCGCGGGACCCCTAACATTCCCCCTCCGCTACAAAAACAAGTCCCTGAGTCGCCACTGGTTTTCCCCTCGCGTCCCTCTCTTTCTAGTACCACTTACCACCCTCACTGCCTCACGTAAATCCTCCGCCTCCATTACTTTCGCTTCCGTGCTTCACCGCTATGAATTTCACCTCGTAATATATCTAAAATTTCCTCCGCCATTCGCCTCTTTTTTGTGCATTTTCATAATAATTGTTCCCTTTCGTCATCTTTAATTTCCTCTCATAAAGTTTTTTGGTCCGTTTCCCTTCTATAATTTCCGTAATAGTTCTCTGTCATTACTCTTTCGTTTTACTTCTCATTCTCTTTCGTCACCCATTCTTTCCTTCCTATTTCCTGCTCTTTGAACCCTCCTGCCACCTTTCTTCCCTTCTTCATCCACATCTCTGTTTTATCTTCAATGAGAATCTCTCATTACACTTTCATTCATTCTTCATTTTCGTTTCCATCTTTCTGAACAATTCTCCCACCCTTCACTTTCACTTCTATATTATCTACATCCTTATTTTAACATCCAAAATAACCTTTACTCCTCATTCTCTTTCACCACTAGTCCTTCCTTCCCATGTCTTCCTTTCTGAGCAAACCTGTCACCACCGCCACCTTCCCCCTTCAGTCCCTCCTCCAGACACTGAGCAGCCTTGATCATTTGCACTTTTTTCTCTCTATTTTCACGTGGCAGTACGGTAAGACCAGATTAAACGTTACCCTCCCAGAAGAGTAACAACGTGGCCTGTTCGTATGATCTTTGGTTTGCATCGTTCTGAGTTTAAATCACTTTGGTTATGTTGTGTGTATTGTTATTTCTCCATTGTCTGTCTTGTAGTTCCTGGTTGACTTTTCTTTTCTTCTCTTTCTTCTCTTCTCTTCTCTTCTCTTCTCTTATTTTCTATTCTCTTCTCTTCTATCTCTTCTCTTTCTTTGATGGCGAAAACAGTTATATTTAAATTTAACCTTTGTGACTTCTATTTCTTCTCTCTTCTCTTTTCTTCTCTTCTCTTCTCTTCTATCTCTTCGCTTTCTTTTACGGTGATAAGAATTGTATTTTTTTTTTTTTATGATGGAGTTTTATTAGCATTCAGAGTAGTAATGAAATTGAGTTTGCATCAACAGATAGAGTAAGGATAGAGTAAAGGATTCATTTTATATTTTCTAGACTACATGAGTATTTTGTGATCTAATACAAAAAGCAAATAACAAATTAATTTTGTATTTTCTAAGCTACATGAATATCCAACATGCTTTAGTTCAACACACAGGCGTCTGAAAAATTATAAGGAATGGAAGAATCTGGGAGTGAAAGATTTAACCCTCTCAGAATGACAACCTTCCTTGGACAACCTTTAGAACACAACCTTACATCATATCTCTTCACTTCATCGTCACCAGCCTTCCTCACCGTAAACTTATGGACTTCACCGCTTTTTTATATTTTTTTGACTGCTACCTTTTATATAACATGCATCTGGTGTCTTTTTGTTTGCTGATATTCTCGTAAGGGATATTAAAGTTCAGAGGTTGTGCAGCTGTGTGTTTGTATGACTGACTTTGTTGGTGAGTTGGTGTTAGATGAAGGAAGTTAGTTGTGTAAATAGAAGTAAGGTAGAAAGGTTAGTGTCTTAGGGAAAATAACTGTCAGTAAGATATATTAGTTTAAAACATGAGGACTTTGATTTTAGTGAGGAATAGAAAGAAACAGAAATTTATTCTCATACTGAAGCAATTGAGAGAACAAACAAAAGAATTAAAGCATAGGAAGAAAAGTATAGCAAGGAATTAGTTAGTCACAGGAAGGAAGCAAAACACGAGGAAGATTTATTATTAAGGAAGACTAAGGAATAGAAAATTAATCTCATACCACAGAAACTGAAAAAGGTAAACAAATATTCAGTTACAGGAAGAAAATAACTACAAGGAACAGAATTAGTCATAGCAAATGAACAAAATAAGGTAAAATTTCCAGGAATGTCTCAGTAACTTGATATTTCCTCCTTCCTTCCCTTGTACTGTCAAGTTACTGCCATGTACTGAAGGACGCCAGAATGTTGCCTACGTTCTGGCTGACTTCCTGAATGTGTCGATCAATATAAGCCTGGGATTCCTGACCTTCTCTACCTACACTATACCTCTACTATTCTCTCTCTCTCTCTCTCTCTCTCTCTCTCTCTCTCTCTCTCTCTCTCTCTCTCTCTCTCTCTCTCTCTCTCTCTCCAGAACACCTCTGCTTCATTCACGAGCTTTCTATTCTATCTTTTATATATTTCTACTTCTCTAAATTCCCCAGCTACTCACTACCTCGCCTCTTACTCTCTCCACTAACTCCACAACCTGTTAACTCTACCTTTACTGCTCTCCTACATCTAATCTCCCACTATCCTCCATCTCCTCCATCATCGCATCCACTCATTCTTTCCCACCATATGTAAGGTGTAAAAGTTGCTCCACATTCCTCCATTCTAATGTCACCTTTAACTGTTCTCATCCACCTGTTCATCCACCTGTTCATCCACCCGCTCAGGTATGCAGGTGAGTGTTGAAACTGTGGGGCCAAACAGATGCCGAATAAGATGTGATTTGGTCTTCCTCTTCCTTGTCTATGCTGTAGTTGTAGTAGTTTGATGGTGGTGGTGGTGGTGGTGATGATGGTGGTTGTAGTAGTAGTAGTAGTAGTAGTAATTGATGGTGGTATTGTATTAAAAGTAACATGGTAGTTGAAGAAGAGGAGATGAAAGTAGAGGAGGAGAAATAAGAGAAACAGGAAAGAGAAGTAGAAGGAAGAATAAATAGAAGCAAAACAGAATCTCTCTCTCTCTCTCTCTCTCTCTCTCTCTCTCTCTCTCTCTCTCTTTTTCTCTTTTAGCTTTTTTTTCCGTCTCTTTCGTCTTTCTCGCCTTTCTTGTCTCATCTTTCAAGTTTCTTTTCTTTTTCGTCTCTCTCTCTCTCTCTCTCTCTCTCTCTCTCTCTCTCTCTCTCTCTCTCTCTCTCTCTCTTCCGTGTTCTCTGAGGTGTTGCAATATGACACATTCGCTCTCGCTCAACAATGAACACATCTGCTCTTTTTCTTCTCTTTTCCTTTACCACCATCGACCATAAGAGAGTAATTGTTATGTAACGCTTGTATTTCTCCTTTGTTGCTGTAAGTTTCCTTTATGAACTGCTAAAGAGACTATCATCATTATTTTTCTCTTATTTTTCTTTTTTTTCGTGCTATCGTTTACTTTTCTTCCTGTTTACTCGTGTCATCTATTGCATTCTTTTAAAAACTTTGCTATCATCATTTTTTCGTTTATTTTCATGTTTTCCTTGTTGTTGTATGTACACTAATCTATTTCCTTCGTATTTACTCCTACCATTCATTATTCTTATCTGAAAACACGGCCATCATTATTTTCAAGTTTATTTTCATGTTCTCCCTGCATATACTTTCACCTATCTTCTATATTCCACCTGTTTTCTATTCTGCCTCGTATATTTCCCATTCTTCCCCCATCTACATTCTTGCGTGTTTATTCCGTCTTTACCTGGGGGTGTTGGTCGGTGTCCGCGTGACCTACAGACACCCCATTCCTCCTTCCTCCCCCCTCATCCTGGCGTCCTCCCTGAGTGTACGGCCGCCCTAACGGGACCTTCTTCGCTTGTCTCCCTCCTGCCTCTCCTCCTATCCCTGCCTCATCCTACCTCATCTACTATGTTCTCTGTATCTTTGTAGTGTTCATATGTGAAGGAAGAGAATTTGATGCTAGTCTGAGTTATATTTGCAAGGTTGGGTCGCGCTATAGGTTGTAATGTAAGGAACTAGCGGAAGGTGACTGGTAAGTTATTCTATACCGCACTTCCGTCATCACTCGCTTCTTTGCTATAGTGTTTGGATGCGTGTTCGTTCTCTCATAAACTCTGCTCTCAAAGGCCACCAGGATGACTAGTCGGGTTTTCGTGGATGTTTTTTTGCCATTGATGATGCAGAAGACTTGTTAAACTACCATTAGGATAGTGAAAACAATGAAAAATCGTAGTAACTTTCACTATAACTTGTTAACCATGCAATCAACATAACGATAACTTGTTAAACTGTCACTAGCATCACCAAATCACGTCTTCCCTACAAAAAAAGAGTAAATAAATAAGATAAATAAAGCCATTAGTAATCAGAGAGCTTAAATCATCGAGCTAAAATCCTGAAACGTGAATGAATGTGGTCCCGGAAGTGTTACCAAGCTATACTGACTCACTCACCCAGGGTATGCAATCCACGCGCTTACTGGAAACACTAGGGAAGGGTGCGGGGTGGTGACGCATAAGTTGTGTTTCACTGGTGAGTTCCTGGCGATGGTGACCTTCAGGAAACTCGACATCCTGTGACGTGAAGGGTAGTCCAGTCCGGAGCCCTTATCCTGATCCTGCTTGTGTCCTGTGAGGCTTCGTAGGGACTCGTGGGTACTTCCTTTGGGTGGGGCTGTGTGATATAACCCGTTTTCTTTCACCCTCTTTTTCTCTTTTTTTTTTCTTTCTCTCTCTGTTTATGGGTTTGCTCAAGGGGCAACGAAAGGTAATCTAGGAAAAACAAGCTGCTAGGTCCTAAAAGAAATCTAGAAACCATTAGGCCTAATAGTTACATGCCCCTGTACATAAACCATAACCATACAATGTAACCAAAATAAACCTGACTACTATTATATTGCCAAGGTGTGCTTTAGGTCTCTCTTGGCTTATCTCTCTCTAGAACTGTATTGCAATGAGGTGTGTCCCGACAGGCTTGCCTTACCTCTTTTTGATTTATGCTTTTAGGACTAATTCTTGGTATATCTCTCTATAATCTGTGTACTGGTAAGTGTTGGGTCTCATTCTCAGCTTATATTTTTAGAATTTGTGCTCTGGCAAGTTTCAGATTTGATTCTTAGCTTACCTCTACATCCTATATTCTAATAAGATGCGTTTTGGCAAATTTTGATTCTGATTCTTAGCGTATTTCTTTTATGTTCTAATCAATATATCGGTAAGTTATGAGCGTGACTCTTGGCTTATCTCTATATCATGTGTTCTAATGAGGTATGTTCCTGCAGGTATGGCTTCGACACCCCTCACAACTATAATGACCACGAGATCTACTGCGGAGGATTCGCAAACCAGTGGCAGCGAAACGGGGGCAAGTGTGGCCCGTGCGGTGATCCCTTTCAGAGTCCCCAAGTAAGTCCCTCCCCTTCCCTCAGGTGTTGTTATAGGACGTCACTACCTGTAGGACTTCCCGCTTTATGATCTGTGATAATAGTGACATCATTGCTCCTCGTATAGGTATATTTGTCAGTACTAATACTCTATCCACTCCCTTCATTGCTCCTACTGTCTCCATAGTCTTCAGGGGATTTGGTGGCCTGTAGTTGGTTAAGGCGGCTCGTGTTCGAATCCTTGCCAAACATAGTTGCCCGGTGGGAGATGTAGCGTTCTCCCGTTAACCCTAGCGGTGCCAAATGACCTAAGCTGCTGCGGTGCCTAATTGAATAATTCCCGTTTTTGTTTCCATAATCTTCATATTCTATGCCTTTGCTATACCTTTCTACTCCTGTTCCCTCCTAATGGAATCATTCCTGTTTTTTCCATAATCTTCATGTTCTACCTTCACTACCTTTCTACTTCTCTTCCCTCCACTATACCTTATTCACCAGTACCTTCCTTAATTCCTTCCACTATACGCCCACTGCCTTCAATAAATCTAATATCTTCCCATTTCAGCCATTCACTATTTCCAATGCCTCCTATACTTCCATTATTTTTGTCTTTCTATCTACTTACTTATTAGGGACAGGCATGCCTTGGTCTTTTTCCAGAGGTATAAACTGGAGGGCATCAAGTATACTATAAAAACTTCCTTTTCACTAGTCTAGGGAAAGACCTGATATAGTGTGGCATCTCCGTTGTAACACACTGGTCTGTCAAGGTGCTGTCCATACCCTGCCTTGAGTTACCTGATGGCAATGTCTCTCCACAGCCGCGGGACAACGAGGGTGGCGGCAAGTACGGGCGCGGCGTGATTGTGAAGAAGTACAAGCACAGCAGCGTGGCGGTGATCGGCGTGGAGCTCACCGCCAACCACCGAGGCTTCTTTGAGTTCCACATTTGCCCGCATAACAATCCCTTGCGTCCCGTGTCCGAGAAGTGCCTCCAGCAGCACCTCCTGAAGCAGGCTGATGGCAGCGGGGCCAGGTGTGTGTGTGTGTGTGTGTGTGTGTGTGTGTGTGTGTGTGTGTGTGTGTGTGTGGAAGGAGAGACGAGCGGGACGAGACGAACGTTACGGAGACGAGCGGGGCGAGACGAAGAAAACCTTGCGATGAGCGGAGCCAGTGGTTTTCAAGGCGATGTGTGTGTGTGTGTGTGTGTGTGTGTGTGTGTGTGTGTGTGTGTGTGTTTCACTGTTTCACTGTTTGATCTGCTGCAGTCTCTGACGAGACAGCCAGACGTTACCCTACGGAAAGAGCTCAGAGCTCATTATTTCCGATCTTCGGATAGGCCTGAGACCAGGAAGACACACATTGCGGCGGTGACACACCGGGACAACAAGGTCACAACTCACGGGCGGATAAGGCCCTTGTACAGAGCAAGCAGCTGGGAGGGAGAGAAAATGGACGAAGACGCCATAGGACACCTAACTTCTTGGAAGCTGATTTAGCAAGAGTAGAGATGTGAAATTTCCAGTTTAGATTTTTAGTGAAGGATAGACCGAGTGTGTTTAATGTAGAGGAGAGGGAAGTTGAGTGTTATTGAAGAAGAGAGGATAGTTGTCTGGAAGGTTATGTCGAGTAGATAGTTGTAGAAATTGAGTTTTTGAGGCATTGAACAAAACCAGGTTTTCTCTGCCCCAATCAGAAACAAGTGAAAGATCAGAAGTTAGGCGTCCTATAGCATCTCGCCTTGAGTCATTTAATTGTTGTTGGGTTGGGCGTCTGTTGAACGCTGTTGAATAATGCAGGTGGTATCATCAGCATAGGAGTGGATAGGGCATTGAGTCAGATTTAGGAGATCATTGATGAATAATAGAAAGAGAGTGGGTGATAGGACAGAACCCTGTGGAACACCACTGTTGATAGTTTTAGGGAAGAACAGTGACCGTCTACTACAGCAGCAATAGAACGATCGGAAAGGAAACTGGAGATGAAGGTACAGAGAGAAGGATAGAATCCGTAGGAGGGTAGTTTAGAAATTAAAGATTTGTGCCAGACTCTATCGAAGGCTTTCGATATGTCAAGGCCGACAGCAAAGGTTTCACCGAAGTCCCTAAAAGAGGATGACCAAGATTCAGTTAGGAAAGTAAGAAGATCACCAGTAGATCTGCCTTTACGGAAACCATACTGGCAATCAGAGAGAAGGTTGTGAGCTGATAGATGCCTCATTATCTTCCTATTAAGGATAGACTCAAAGGCTTTAGAAAGGCAGGAAATCAAAGCTATAGGGCGGTAGTTAGAAGGATTGGAGTGGTCACCTTTTTAGGGACAGGTTGAATGTGAGCAAACTTCCAGCAAGAAGGATAAATAGAAGTAGAGAGACACAGATGAAAGAGTTTGACCAGGCAGTGAGCGAGTTCGGAAGCACAGTTTTTGAGAACAACAGGAGGGACTCCATCCGGACCGTAAGCCTTCCGAGAATCAAGGCCAGAGAGGGCCAGGAAAACGTCTTTATAAAGAATTTTAATTTTAGGGATGAAGTAGTCAGAGGGTGGAGGAGTAGGAGGAATATGCCCAGAATCATCCAAAGTTGAGTTGGTAGCAAAGGTTTGAGCGAAGAGTTCAGCTTTAGAAAAGAAGAGACAGCTGTAGAGCCATCTGGATGAAGTAAAGGAGGGAAAGACGAAGAAGTAAAGTTGTTAGAGATATTATTGGCTAGATGCCAGAAATCTCGAGAGGAGTTAGAATTGGAAAGACTTTGACATTTTCTATTGATGAAAGAGTTTTTAGTAAGTTGGAGAATAGATTTGGCATGATTACGGGCAGAAATATATAGGGCATGAGTTTCAGCAGTTGGATGGCTACGGAACCGTTTGTGAGCCGCCTCTCTATCATTGACAGCACGAGAACAAGCAGAGTTAAACCAAGGCTTTTTAGCTTTAGGGTTAGAGAAAGTATGAGGAATGTATAGCTCCATGCCAGAGATAATCACCTCTGTTATGCGCTCGGCACAAAGAGAAGGATCTCTGACATGAAAACAATAATCATCCCAAGGGAAATCAGAATAGTACTGCCTTAGTTCCTCCCACTTAGCAGAGTTAAAATGCCAGAAGCACCTCCGCTTAGGCGGGTCCTGAGGCTGCACTGGAGTGATAGAACTGGTAACGGAAATTAGATTGTGGTCGGAGGAGCCCAACGGAGAGGAAAGTTTAACAGAGTAAGCAGAAGGGTTGGAGGTTAGGAAAAGATCAAGAATGTTGGGCGTGTCTCCAAGGCGGTCAGGAATACGGGTAGGGAACTTCACTAGCTGCTCTAGGTCATGAAGGATAGCAAAGTTGAAGGTTTGTTCACCAGGTTGGTCAGTGAAAGAAGATGAAAGCCAAAGCTGGTGGTGAACATTGAAATCCCTAAAATGGAGATCTCAGCAAAAGGAAAGTGAGATAAGATGTGCTCCACCTTGGAAGTCAAATAGTCAAAGAATTTTACATAGTCAGAGGAATTAGGTGAGAGGTATACAGCACAGATGAATTTAGTTAGAGAGTGACATTGAAGTCTTAGCCAGATGGTAGAAAATTCTGAAGATTCAAGATTGTGGGCACGAGAGCAAGTGGTGTCGTTACGCACGTATGCGCAACATCCAGCTTTGGATTGAAAATGAGGATAGAGCAAGTAGGAGGGAACAGAAAAGGGGCTGCTGTCAGTAGTCACAGACAACTGTGTTTCGGTTAGGAAGAGAAGATGAGGTTTAGTAGAGGAGAGGTGGTGTTCCACAGATTGAAAATTAGAACGAAGGCCACGAATGTTGCAGAAATTGATAGTGAAAGTATTAGATGAAGTGTCAAGACACCCAAGGTCGACAGCAGAGGGGCAGTCCGACCTGGGGACATTTATGGTCCCTCCCAGAGGGGACTCCGAGGCAGGGCGTGGTGAAGCCATTATTAAATTTTGATTTGAAGAGAGTGTAAAAGTGTAAGGTGTTGTAGTGTAGTGTAGGAAGTAGTAGAAGTTGTCTTTAGAGGGCAGGCTGCAGCTGCTCAATTGTATAAATGAGACCACAAAGGGAACCGGGAAGAGAGGACACGGGAATCACTCAGTCTGCAGCACTGCCTACATCCCCGTAAGTACCTCTCCTGGAGTATTCCACCGGGCGGCAGGTGACTACTGCCTACTCCATATTTACATCCCGTACCTACTCACTGCTAGGTGAACAGGGGCTACACGTGAAAGGAGACACACCCAAATATCTCCACCCGGCCGGGGAATCGAACCCCGGTCCTCTGGCTTGTGAAGCCAGCGCTCTAATCACTGAGCTACCGGGTGTGTGTATATGTATGTATGTGTGTGTGTGTGTGTGTGTTTCATCACAGATAAAAAAAAAAAAAAAAGATCCCCTGACAGTGCTGCATACATACTAATCATCGCCGCTCTCCACAGGTACTACCCCGGGACGGGGTCCAAGAAGTTCTTCGCCAGGTACAGGCTGCCGGCTGGACTAACGTGCAAGCAGTGCGTGTTGCGTTGGCGCTACGTGGCGGGCAACAACTGGGGCAAGTGTGAGAACGGTACGGGCATGGTGGGCTGCGGGCCACAGGAGGAGTTCCGTTCGTGTGCAGACATCACTATCACTGAGGAGGACGGCTCGGCGGACGACACCCCGAGCTACGTGCCAGACTACGAGGACGACTACAACGAGGTGGACGTGGAGAGCCACGCTGGCAAGCCCACGCTGGTGCCCGAGGACCAGGTGAACCACGTGGGGCACGTGGTGGCCCTCACGCTAGCCTTCCTGCTCATCATCGTGGTGCTGCTTGGCCTCATTGTCTACTTTTACTGGGCCAAGGACGCCTTCAAGGGTCTGCTCAAACGCCAGACTGGCCAGTGGACCAAGACCGCCCCGCCGCCTTCCAAACCCGCCAGCTCTGTGGTTACCATCTCCGGGCCTCTGGGAGCGCCGCCTCCTGTGCCGCCCCGCCGCCACCGCTCAACCTCTGGAGGAGAAAAAGCCATTAACTCCAGCGCGAGGGATATCTCCTCCATCAGTGCGCCGACTCGCGTCACCATCAACGGCGTGGCGGTCAACACAGGAAGTGGCGGCGTGTCCGAGGCGCCCCTGCACGTGCCCGACGATTAGTGCAGTCCTGTCCCCGCTGCGTGTGTCACGCCGGCAGCCGCTGCCTCGGCGCCTTGGCTTACGTGTGTTGAAACAGATTACAGACTTTCCGTTGTGTAACAGCCTTGTTATGATGATCATTTTTTCCATAACGGTTGATAAGAGTAAGTAGATAGCGGTCTTGTATTTTTGTGATATCTCAATGCATCTCAATGCAGTCTTACGGTTGAAAGCTCCCGCTCGACCTGCCTACCTCTGTCAGTCCACGAAATGGCAGCCCTAAGAAACAATACACGAGTTGGCCACACTGCTTTGATTTTCTAAGTCGAGGCACCGAAGCAGGACTGGGAGGGGTAGGCACACCTTTGGTAAGCAGGTCCCGCGCGGCCTATCTATAGTATTTGAAGGAGTAATAGGCGTGGGAGGCTGAAGAAGTGATCATCAGGAATGCCTTGAGTGGTGTTGTGGTGCGCTCAGGACGATTCAGGAGCAGTGGTTACCGGTAGAGTTCGCAGGAAGTGAACCCTTGATCCAGTCACCACCTTAGCCTTACTGGTGTATGGAGGGATGCTTCGCAGCTATGCAGTTCCCAGCAGCAGACAAGCATACAAAGTGAGACGTGTGTATGATTATATGACGTGTGAGTAGTTACAGGCACGTGGTGTTGGGTACGAGTGTAGACGATGGTGTAACTCAACTAATTAACGCGAGGAGTGAGTAGAAATGGGTTAACAATGATTAGAGAGAGCGAGTTATACACTTAGTTATTTATATTTACCATATATTGTGATTAATAGATATCTCCTCAGTAGTATAGCAAGTCAAGGACTTGCGAAGAATTCACTGTTGGGCCAAAGAACGTGATCTTAGGTATACAAATATTTTTTGAATTCTGTGAGACTTGAAATTCCTGCCTTATGATGTTTGGCTTCAGTTGTGGCCAAACATGTGTACAGACTAATAAACTGACAAAAGATTACTTGTGTTTGCTTATAAGACAAAAAAAAAGCTTATGTATTTTTGTTAATATTGTGAGGGACACTACAAGGAACATAAGCTTGTAAATTTGCTTATAAGATAGTGAGAGAAAGCACATGAAATAAATCCTATGTATGTAGGTTCTAGGTGGAGGTGTAATGATTGCCTTACACCAAAGATCCGCTTGTGTAGTGATATTGACCCTAATTGGGTACCACTGTAAATAAAATTGCCTGCGCCGCTGATGGGTGCAAGCTGCATGAACACTGGACAGTGTTTCCCATACTCTTAAAGTATACCTACAGGCGCTATAGACTATAACATAAAAAAAAAAAAATGCTTACAAGACCATGAGAGCAGCTACAAGAAACCAGCAGACATACACAGAGCAGTTCCTGTACAAGATATAGATACCTCAGTAAGTTTTAGACGTCACTGATATCTGTCGCGACTAGAAAGCTGACATTAGAGTATAAAGTCAGTGTGTATTGTCTTCACTACATAATGCACACCAAACTCCTACAGGGGATAGAAACAATTGGGGGAGACTCATGCATGACGCCAACCACTGACTCAAAGACAAGGGGGAAAGAATAAATTAATGCATATAAGGTAATGAATGGTAGCTGACTATGTAAACAAATCTTCAGGTAATGGAGAAGAAATATTGATCCTCTCTGGAGATCTCTTGATCCTCTCAGTGATCACATGTATACTTACGAGGAGTGTTAATGCCCTCTGCACACCTGCGCTATGTTACCACTCCATGAACCGCCAATAAACTCTATCATGTAATCATTCCCGACTTGCTTTGGGAGATGTCTTGTATATTCGTGGTGCAAAATTTAGTTAGTTAATTATACCTCTTCAGTCACTCTGCTTCCAGCCTCAGTAATCTTCCCATTTTTTTTTTCAAAGATTTATGTGCACATCGCTTCATTACCTTATATGTATTACCTTTGATGCTCTTTCTTTCTCACTTTTCAGATGTCATACCGAACAGTACACAACCTTCTGGCCCTCTTCATAGGCCTTCCCTCTACTACAACTAAATAATCTTAGTTTCCTTCTTACAAGGCTTAATTTCCTGCTGCATCTTGCTTTCCGTAGGTTAGTTTGACTCATTTGTACGATTTGGCGTTACTCTCAGCCTCAGAAATCTTCCTTATCTTATAAAATAAATGTAACAATGATAAACAGGAAGAGGAAGATTGCCGCTACTGAAAGTGTGGCCTCTTCCCCTAAAAGACACAAATACGGTGAAGGAAGAAAAGAAAGGTAATAATTCTAGTTAGGTAAGTTATAAGGTAAGTTTATGAAGAAATGAATCACTTCAAAGATCTTCCGTCCGCTCTTACATCTTTAATCCTCTTACTCTCTTAATCCCTGACCTTAATATTCAGCGCTATCCAGCGTTCTCAAGGCTAATTGTAGCCATGCGTATATTGAAACTTCAGTAATCCGTCTCTGTTTGACTACATTAGTTAACAGGCATTCTTTCCACTTTTGCAGCTTAATCCACGCATTAATCCCCATCCCTTCCTAGCTTTTTTCCTACCCCACTAGCCTTTATTCCCAGCTTTGTCCAGCTTCTGTAATCCTCTCTGTATAAATTTTGTAACTATTGCTTCATAGACCTTCCATCCACTCTTACATATCAATCCACGGTAATTTTTATGTTTCCCTACCCGCTAACCTTCATTTCTATAACTGCCCAGCTTTCTGTAATCCTTCCCTCCTTATAAATATTGTAACTATTGCTTCAAAGACCTTCCATTCACTCCTACATCTACTAGTTAGCCTTCATTTCCAGCACTGGCTAGAGTTCTATAATCCTCTCCATATATATATATATATATATATATATATATATATATATATATATATATATATATATATATATATATATATATATATATATATATATATATATTTTTTTTTTTTTTTTACTATTGCTTCATACCCTGCATCCACTCTTACATCTTAATCCGTGGTATCGTAATTTCTATCCTTCCCTATCCGCTAGCCTTCATTCCCAGCACTGCCCAGCTTTTTGTAACCCTTCTTTCCTTATAAATTTTGTAACTATTGCTTCATATACCTTCCATCCACTCTAATATCTTAATCCGCGGTAATTTCTATCTTTCCCTAGCCGCTAGCCTTCTTTTCCAGCACTGGCCAGCGTTGTGTAGGTTACTTTCACCCTCCTGTACAATAGGGCGCAAGTTTCCCGCGTCGCCGTGGCAGCAGCATCCTGGCAGTGGGACGGTCGGCGTGTTTACCTTGCGCGTGGTTTAGTACAGAAAGAAACAACACAATATAGCCCAGTATTCCTAGTACCTGGGGGTTGACACAGAGCCACACAGGTCACAAGGACACAGGTAATACCGCGGAGATGAGTGACGCCAAGAGGAAGCACGATGAACAAGAGGGAGAGGAGGGCAGTGAGGAGGAGTGGATCGGGCCGAGGCCTCAGGAAGCTGCCGCGGAGCCCAGGATCAAGAAAATCAAAGGTAACTGCTAGGCTTGTATAAAAACAACGCTACGTTACTTTCACAGTGTTTTCTTGGTAGGTTGGCTCATGTCATATCACTTATTGGTTTGGTATGTGTGGTTGAAGTGACGTGACGCTGGTTTGGTGTGAAAGGTCAAGCCTAACCCCTAGAGTTGTTATAAAAGGGAACACTACATTAGGTTATTAGTCTTTTTGTAGTAGCTTAGTTCTTGTTATCTCACATGTTGTCTTAGGAACATGATGTGTGTAACTGAAGTGATGTGATTTGTGTTTCTGAATTTGGATTGTTCCGGAAAAGCAAACGTACCAGTGAGATTAAACAGGTAGCAGTTGTTCATGTGTTTTTCATTATTTTCTCAGTATATTAGCTCGTGTCATCTCACGTCTTGCCTTGAAAACCTGGTGTGTGTGCCTAAAATGATGTGGCACAAAGTAAATCATATAAATTAAACTCAACCACTTGAGCCTTACTAAAGGACAGTAATATTTTGGTTCTGTAGTATTTTTTTTCAGCAGATTATCTAATGGTGTGACATTTTTAGCCTTGAGAACATGGTGTGTGATTTCTGATTTTTGTTATGATTGTATAGAAAATGCAGAATAAATAAAAAAAATTTTAATTGCTCAAATTAAACAAAAAGTGGAATTTCTCATACCATGTTATGTCTTGCCTTGGAAACATATGTGTGACTGTGACTTGATTTGTGTTTAAGTTCTACAGACAGCCTGGAATGGATGATCAACTCTAACCTCTGAAATTACACAAAATGTAACCATAGTTACTTTGGCTGGGGAGAGGGAAAACTTGAAAAGGTTTTTTCTTCCTTGGTTTGGGGTAAGATGGTGGTGGATGGCAGGAGAGAAGCTGGGTTCATTTCTAGTTAATTCCCTGACATTGTGCTGGGGGAGGATGACAGATATCACCCCAGCAGTCAGATGTCTGATGACCAGGAGAAGGGCAGATGATAGGGACCCCTTTTGACAAACCTCCTGAGCATTTGACACACTGCTACTGGCCACTGCTTGTCAACATCTTTGTAATTTTTAGGCTTTCCTCTGTGGAGATATAGTTTGAGATCACCAAGACCACTGCCTTGTCTTCGTTGGTGTTATGTATCATAGACAGCCATTGTCCTGTTTCCTATCCTGCCACTCACTGTGTCCTGCAATAGTTAGTATCACAGGGTGAGACTTCCATGTGGTGTTGAGATGGGTGTAGCAGCGTAGTCTTGTTGCCTCATTGGCTCAAGGAATTGGAGTGAAGGAAGAATCTGTGGAAGGTTGCCGTGTCATGTCCCTTCATCCTCTTCCTCTTCACTATTTACCATGACATCAGCCTTGTATTAATATTCATAGAAAGAGTACTGTTATCATTATTATTATCATCATCATCATCATCATCATCATCATCATTATTATTATTATTATTATTATTATTATTATTATATTATATTATCATCATCATCACCATCTTTATTATTATTATTATTATTATTATTATCATTATCATTATTCTGGGAGACTGAGGTGACATGTTTTCAGTGCTCTTTAGTGCACCATGCTATACATACCATTGATATTTCACTGTTGATTGATGTGTTCTGTTTGCTTGTAGTGCTGGAGCATGAACAAATGTACCTGGAGAACCTGCCGTGTGCCGAGTATTATGAGAAGAGCTACATGCACCGGGACACAGTGACTCACGTGGTGGTGACCAAGTAAGCGCCCTTATATTCCTATTTACCTCTTATGAAGTACCTTTGTGTATAATGAAACCAGCAAGATAGCTATATGATCTGTGATATATGATTGATAGACTTATTGTCCACTGAATGATACAAAATTAGTTATATATAAGGTGCTATAGTGCAGTATGTAAAAGAAATATATCAATAAAACATTTCTCTATTTACAGGACAGATTTCATTGTCACTGGGAGTTGTGACGGCCACATCAAGTTTTGGAAGAAGCAGGAAGAGGGAGTGGAGTTTGTGAAGCATTTCCGTGCCCACCTTGGCAATGTGCAGCAGCTGGCAGTGAACCACCCAGGCACCAGACTGGTCTCCCTCTCAAATGACAAGAGTCTCAAGGTGTTTGATGTGGAAAATTTTGGTAAGTGTTAGTGTTTGTTAGTGGGTGATGTATGTTATTATATGTTATTTGCTATTGGAAAAAGTCTAACCTCATATAAGAAGCGCATAAAAAAATAGAAAATTGGTCAACTACTTAAAATGACAGCGTATGAAATTGTCGATCTTGAGGTTAAGAAAAAACACCTACAAACACAGTTTTTGCATTTTCATCACTTGATTTTTCCAGTTGTCTTTTTGTATGTATATTTTCCATTATTGTGTATTTATTTTTCATTTTGTATCACAGATATGATCAACATGATGAAGCTGGATTTCATTCCCTTGACGGGGGAGTGGATCCACCCGGTGTCAGACCCACAACACACACTTGCCGTGGCAGACTCTGAGAGTCCTAAAATCTACATATTTGATGGCCATGGCACCAACATACCCTTGCATGTACTGGAGACCATCCACACCAAGCCTGTCACAATCATAAAGGTGTGTGAACTTTGATGTTTTGATGCAGAGATATGATGATTGAATAGAAAGAGGTATTTTTTAGTATAACTAATTGGTACCAATAAGGTTTTCATATTTATCTTGTGATGTTTGATACATGGATACAGTACAGAGATGTGATGATATTTGAACAAAATTTTTTTCATGTTTAAGTATTGATATGATTGCAATAAATGCTTTTCTTCTTTTCAGTATAACCACAGATTTGATGTTGTTCTTTCTGTGGATGAGATCGGCATGATTGAGTACTGGGCTGGGTCAAAAAAGGACTTCCAGACACCAACTTGTGTCAACTTCAGGTCAAAACTGGACACTGATTTGTTTGAGTTTGTGAAGAACAAGACAGTGCCGCGGTGCATGACCATCTCACCCGATGGACTGCACTTTGCCACAATTGGTGATGACAAGAGAGTGAGTAAACAGTGATGGGTCATTCACTCCACTTTACCTTAACTCACTGAACCATTTTACTGTGGACATGTTAATTGATATTTGAACTAGTGTTTGTATCCTTAGACTCCTCAAACTCTCATTATGATTATTTTAAAGGTTTTAGATCTTATTTAGTCTCCTGACAATGTTTTATCTCATCCACCACACCCTATCACTGGAATCATGATACAGTTGAAAACACTGCATTATCCTGAAACACTTGATAATACATGTTAAAATTCTATGTTTTTCTCCTTCAGCATGCTTGCTTATTTATGGCTGATTTCTTTGGAAAGTTAGAGTCTTGTGCTTAAGTTCTATATTATGGTTTTTAATTAAGTTTTAGCTTATTTTTCCCTATTATTATTATTTTATTTTGGCAGGTAAGAGTGTTCAAGTTCCTTACTGGGAAAATGACCAGAGTGTTTGATGAAAGCTTGCAGCACTACATTGAGCTACAGCAGCAGAAACAGCAGATTCCCAACATGGAGTTTGGCAGACGGTGAGTTTCATCAGTGACCTCCTTCCAGTATTCAGATTTTGAAGAATGTCATTTGAGTTATACTGTTTGTCTTTGGGATTTTGTCTGTCATGTCATCTGAGATGTTGAGGAAAAATTAGTAGATGACATAATTTTCTTTCATTGTAGATAAATCTGTTCTAATGACATATGGGATCTTGAAACATGTCATTGATTTTGTTTTCCCATGGTGTGTGAATCTAGGGAGGTGGTAACAATAGACAAGGAAGACAAAACATTCAGGCTGTTGTAAATATTCTGTATTCTGCTTCATTTCTAAGGGAAACCAGTGTCATATTTCTTTTACTTTCATCAGGTTGGCCGTGGAGCGAGATGTGGAGAAGGGAGGAGCTCTGGGAGTTTGCAACATCTTGTACGATGAGAGTGGCTATTTCCTCCTGTATGCCACCATGCTTGGAGTGAAGATTGTCAACCTGCACAACAACCGCCTGGTTCGAACGATTGGAAAGCCTGAGAACTTGCGGCTGCTGAACCTTGCACTCTTCCAGGTGTGTGCTGAGTGGTAGTGTAGCCTTGACTGTGTTTCTTAGCTTAGTGCATTCTTCCAAGATGTAGTGAATGATAGTGAATCCCTGCTGTGTTTCTCAGTCCATTGCATTCTTCCTGGTGTTCTTAGTCCAATATACTATGATTGTAAAATATTGAGGTATCTTTAGCTTTACATATTTTGTTGTGATAGGAAATGCACATTAATTCTTTTTTTTAATGTTCTGCCAAATACAGAAAAAAAAAAGCTCATTTTTTGGGTAAAAGCTTATTAGATTATGACTGCTTCAATATTTCTTTCAGTATCAGATTCATTAACAAACAACTTGCATTTCAGGGGAAAGTGAAGAAGAACAAAGGTCCTCTCACCATGGAGATGGAGGCCTCAGAAAACCCTGCCCTGGATTCCATCAAGGCAGATCCAACACTGGTGGCCACAGCCTTCAGAAAGAACCGCTTCTATCTCTTCACCAGGCGAGATGCCACAGACACCAAGAGTGTGGACACTGATCGGGACGTCTTCAATGAGAAGCCTTCCAAGGAGGACATCATTGCTGCCACAGAACAAGGAGGTGGGGAATTTTACAACCACAGAACTTTAGTCTAAAAACAACAATAGTGATAGATATTTTGATATGGCTTGCAGCTGTAATATGATAGGATAGAAATATGAACAAACGTTTTAGATGTGGACAATATTTATACGGATTGAAATATACTTTCTCTTCTCCATTGGGGGCCAGGGAGCTAAGAGAGTGGTGTGAATGAGTGAGAATGTGAAAGTTGTATATCTTGTCTTAGCTACACCTATTTTTGAGGGAGACAGCCTTGGTGTATATATGTATGTATCTGCTTGTTACTACCCAAGGGTAATCATGACCCTAGACAATTGTTTCTGTACTATTCCAACCATGATGAAGATTTACTGGTGACATTTCAGTTCCTTGCAAAGTTACCAACAAAACCAGTGAATGCCTTCCTTAGTACTACTCTGAGTGTCTTGTTCCAGGTGCTCAGAGATTGTATGAGACAGCAGTGCTCCACACATCACTTGGGGACATCACAGTGAAGTTGTTCCCCAAGGAGTGCCCCAAGACAGTGGAGAACTTCTGTGTGCACGTTAAGAATGGTTACTACAACGGCCACTTGTTCCACCGCGTCATAAAACAGTTCATGATTCAGACTGGAGATCCACTGGGTATGTTTTGTCTTTTTTTGTCAGATGTTTTGCATTGATATTTGTATTTACAAATTCCTTGGGCATATCACACTTTTGACAAGTCCAATCTTTTGTACTTTTTCTCCATACTGCAGTCTCCCTCCTTGTAACAAAACTCCTTTCTTAATGTACAAATAACTCCACAAAAGTTGTGGTTTGATATTATTTTATATATATATGCTCTCATGTCTAATATATAAAAATATGCAGTGATATCCTTGAAAGCATGAAATATACAGTCTTATTTTGTTCTTGTAGTGTCTATATTTCCATATTGCACTGGTTCACCTTCAGGAACTGGCGTTGGAGGGGAGAGCATTTGGGGAACAGAGTTTGAGGACGAATTTCACCCCTCCCTTCGTCATGACCGCCCCTACACTCTCAGCATGGCAAATGCTGGTCCAAACACCAATGGTTCTCAGTTCTTCTTCACAGTCATTCCCACAGTAAGTCTCTTCTTTATTTTGTGAAGGTATTTACTGTTTGCAAAACACCACAAAACTCAGGATGAAAAATTAAGTTGCTGACAGGATTTTGTTTAGTAGACTCCCAATTTTGGCTAAAGATAATCTAAAGATGCTGCTGATTTGAGATACAGAGGATGGACAAAAGAAATTGGATATTTTTGTTGTTATGTGGTGAGAAGAGAATGTGGTGGATGTTAGTGTTTGTCAGAATGAAACCATTAAATACTTCTGGAAATGCATTGCCTGTCCTCATATGGTGGTATTCCTGTGTTACGTTTCTGCCTTATTCTCCAATCACTCCTTTATTATGTAGCTTTCTTGTCCCTCTTACAGTCATCAAACTTTTGTTCTGTGATCAATAAGATGAATGAATATAAATGAAGTTGCATTACCTTGCTTGTGTCTTCAACATTTAGTGCTTCATTTGGAAGTTTTGAATTAGAAAGATGAGTTTTAACAGCACTGCATCACCTGACTCTTGCCTTCCTCCTGCAGCCCTGGCTGGACAACAAGCACACAGTGTTCGGCCGAGTCATCAAGGGAATGGAGGTGGTGCAGAACATCTCCAATGTCAAGACCAATCCCAAGACAGATAAGCCATACGATGACATCACCATAATATCAGTGTCTGTGAAATGAAGCGTGAAAGAAACTTTGTGCTGTATATGTGCGTACTTTATTCAAGAACTGCTCTGTGGAAGTTAAGAGAGAAGCTGCAGGAATTGATGCCTGGATGACAGTTATATCCAAGCATAGATAGACTTTAGTAAGCATGTAAGTCTGTTGGGATGTTGTGACAGTTTTGTATGGGAATCCTGATGGATGTACACTTCCATAGTGATTCTTGTTTTGCATTGAAAGACCAGCTCTCTCACTGAGGCTGGTGAGCTGCCAGGTAGTGCAGTGGTCTGCATTCTTGTCCCACAGCCCAAGCATTCCTGATTCAGAATCCTTGGCTGGTGAAGACTGGGCTGGACGTTTATCACTGAGACCTCTGTTTACCTGACAGAAAATAGACATGGATATATGTAAGTTCTGGTGTTGTGACTTCATAGTGTGACAGGAGAGGAGACTTGCAGTCCTGCTCAGCTTCCAAGTGTGCATTACTGATTATACATGACTAAAGCAGTTCGTGCCACACTTCCCAAAGGGCATTTAATTTTTATGTACTACTCAGTGTCTCCTAAGTGGACGGTTCAATATGCAACAAAATATGAATGCTCAGAAATATATGAATTGATTTACAGATACATCTGCCTACACGCCAGGCCAGCATTCTCCATGAAGGAGAGTGGCCAAGACAAAGGAGCACATGCAAAAACATTCACAATCAAATTCACAGGCATTCCCTCACATCTCAGCCTCTAGGCCTCTAGGGGAGAAAGGACCAATCCTCACTGACCACACTGTGACCTTCACCACAGCTAAGATAATTAAAGCATTTAGCTTGGCATGACATATAATAAAATCTTATACATCGTTGCTTGGTATGTTCCCCATCCCCAGGTTTTCTGGATTTGCCTCTCCATGCAGGAAGAAAGTATGGATTAGATAAAGGACTAAATAACTGTAGGTTGCACCATGCCATCACACACAGGAATAAATGGCCCTGATCGGGAACATGTGGCAGGTAAACACACATCTTAGTATGGATGTCAGGAAGAGTTGGATGAGCAGCGTGGCAAAGATTAATCAGCTTTATTATCATTCAGTATGAGTGAATGACCTCTACTGATTGCTTATTTTTATCAGATAGCAAAGCTCTTCACCAGAGTTGAGGTCATTTCCTTATTTGTGATGTAGGTTCATTGAAGAAGTTGGGGTGCTGGTTCAGTGAATGACCAGGCAGGTACTGAAAAATGCTTCGCTTCTTCACTATTTTTTCAAGGTCATTGATGAGTTACGTCCTTAAGAGTGGTCCTCCTATTAGTAATGTAGAATTCTTGTTAATTTGTTACTAGAACTGTACTGAAACCTAAAATCCCATGTAAATTCCACAGGGCATACATCTTTTGAGTGTAAGGGAGTTGCTATACTGTCAGAATATGGTTCTTAGACATGCTATTGAAGATTATGATGCCCATATGGCTTTGAAGAAGAGTCTGCCATGGGTTGTGAAGACTGAAAGGGTCGTCTATTGAAGTTATATGAGTGAAGGCGATAGCAAAATTATGGATGATATATGGAGCTGTCTAAACTTGCATGGGATATTTTTTTCAGATACAATTAGTGACACAGTAAGGAGCTGTGAAAGTATAGATAACGGATCGTGATGTTAAGAAGACAATTCATTAATTCACGTGTTAGTTTGTGGTTCATATGGTTTTAATATTAAATAACCATGGAATAACACTGGAGGAGAATAAAGATGTGAGTTGTGAGTCAGTATATGGAGCTGTGAAATATTAGATGACGTAACAGACACGTGTGGTAAACATTAATTACGGCAGATGTATATTCCCTAGAATCCCTACAGCTTCCCAATTAAGGTTTATATGCGCATATTGTACGTAATAGTTATGAAAGGGAGCTGGAGGGAAAATGAAAATTAAAGAGTTGTTTCAGGACCATATGTAGAACAATACATGAAAAGTCTCTACGTGCGATATGTCTAAGACCTTTCCCTTTCTTTTATCTATTCATTGTCTTGTCAGCCATTTAGAATATTCCAGTAGCACCATCTCACTTTAGGATACGCAAAAGGAAAATTACACAAACGTCCCTACGGTATTAGGGGACAAAGGAAATATCTGGGAAGCTGGCCAAATACACTCTACTAACATATTCCCAAGGCCATAATGATAATTGATAACTAACGGCTTCTAATTTATTGTAGGTTTGTTCTTATATCATCAGATTTAAATTTTTTTTCCTAATCTCACCTCTAGCACCCGTATCTAGGGTGGGATGATCAATAGGTGATGCTAGGGGTTTATAAATGAGTGAATATCTTATGTGAGGAGGAGAAACTAGGTGTGTTTATAGAAGTGAAGTGTTTTTACAAGTGCATGCGTTACTGCGTGGTGTTCTCTTCCCGCCTTGACTCTCAGTGTATTCAACCCTAAATTTTGCGGCCGCTTTCACTAAAATATCAAAAAATATTCAAAACCAACCCCGGAATTATTAATACTACATACACATAAACCTTTTTAAAGCACTTTATAACAAGAGAGAATACCATTACATAAAATAATACATGAGAAACAAGAGAATGCTTCCTCAAAGATGTGAAGACTTGGCATATGAGTGATGTTCCTGAATGGTGATTGGTTGAGGGAAGGTTCGCGCTGGTGACATCACGGCGGGAAGGGCTGTGAGTGGCTAAGGGCGGCGCGGCTCCCATGACATCACAAGAGGAAGGCGTCACTTCACCCTCCTTGACGCACGGGACGGCCGGCTAGCAGGACGTCTACTTTGCAGCTTAGCCAGTACCCTTCAAAGCCACCGACCATTTCTCATCTCATCGAAGGTATGGAGGAGACCTATTCCTTAACAATTCCACATTCTTTAATGGCCGAGTATCTTACGTGTTGGCGAGTAGACATCAATTCAGGTCTGCCCTTACCACTGGGGGTAGCTACGGGGAAGGTTCAGGGACAGGGCACATGTACAGTGTTTCCAGGGGACAAAGGAACGGGGTTGAGACACGAGAAAGTAACTTCAATCATCAGGTTTTCGGGTAAGAAGGACTAATGGCGTGTAGAGTTAAGGATGAATGTAATATTTCGCGATAAACAAGACGGGTGGCAATGGCCGTGAAGGACGCGTAGGAGGGAGTGGTAGGGATGACCGGCATCTCGCCGTCATTCATCTAGGGCTTCTTGTTGGTTGTAAAGGCAACTGTAACTCGAGTATTGATCGTAGGCGATGCTAGAAAGGTCAAAACCACGATTCTAATGGATAGTTAAGGTCAGTGATTACTTTTTGTCCTTGGGGCTGGGAGGGAAGGACGCCATAACCCGATCATGTGATTCCCCGGCGTGCTTGGGGCGCCTCCCAGTTTATGTCCCTCGTGGTCCTAATTTCCCTCGATTTCCAACGCCAAACACACCTCAGTTCTTCTGGGAAGTTATTGTTTGCTATTGTTTATTGTTTACCCCTGTCTATTTATATATAATTTTTCATCTATTCAATGTCTGCTTTAATTTGAATGACAGACAATATATATTCTATTTCGCCAGTGCCGTTATTCTTCCTTTGTTTATGGTTTATATCATGTTTGCTTATCTTTCACGTATTCATTCATTCATGCATATAAAAGTATTGTTTACCATGAATTTGTTACTTGGTGGTATTTGTAATGGAAGTTTATTAATATTTTTTTTATTTATACATTTCCAGAGTGGTTTAATTTCTATGTTTCTAGTACTGAGCATCCACTTTAATGTATAGTATGTACTCAATTATGGCTAACCTGAACTTATATATTGCTTCTAAACACGTGTCTGAATAGGTTAAGCTTACAAGATCCCACAGGAGACACGGAGATGCTGGAATGCTGTGATGCTGTGGTGGCCTGTAACAGAAGCTTATAATTCTTATTTTTGTAACTTTCCACATATGTTGAGTCTACAATTAGCCAAGCATGGTAAACGCCAAGTAATATATGGTGGAGAGAATGTGATGCTGTTGTGAGGGAGAATAGGGGGTGATAGTTCAAGCTTCCTCTCGCCATGCGGGTGTGTGGAAGCCCCGCGTCGCTCCTTATCAGGCTATACGGCCATCTTGTGTGTAATTAAGAGTCTGTATTAGGATGGGTGTGCCCTCTATATACTTGATTCAGCCTCTTAGGTGTGTTGTGATGCTCTTTTCTTTATTTTTTTCAATGTTTAAAGAAGTCGAGTGGTGGCGGCGGTGGTGGTGGTAATCGTATTATTTTGGTTTGTGTATTGTTTATATATATATTTTCAGGTTCTGTTAGTGTTTTGGGTGTTGAGAAGAGTTATCAGTATTGAGTTTGATAAGACCGCTAGCAACTCTTGGCTTCAGATATTAGATATTTACTTAGTTACGAGTAAACAAATTTTCACCAGTCATTTAGTGATGCCATATAAAGCTTACTAATATTACCTTTGTTCCTCTAGTAGGCAAAAGCTCACAAATATAATCCTTATGTTCCCTCTAGCTTAGTTATCAGTAAACAAGACAAATTTTTACCAGTCATTTAGTGAGGCGATGTGTTCCAAAGCTCAAATCTAAGCCTTAATGTTCCCTCTAGCAGATAGATCAGCATATACGGTAGTGCTTCTCTAGCAGGTAAAGGTTATAATACAAATAGACTACTCAGCTTTAGGTTACTGAACTTTATATTGTGGTTCCATTAGTCTTTGCTGGGATGTTGAACTCAGGCTTAGTCACCAGTACATGATTAATCCATATATTGAAGTAACACTAAAAATCCATGAGACATTTTATCGTTTAGAATTTATAGCACAATCACTGGCTTTGTTGGTGTACACACGTTGTTGTTGCTATAGAGAGAAGGGGGGTAGGGGGTTACAGGCAGTGAGAATGACTGCAGCAACCCTCTCTCTCTCTCTCTCTCTCTCTCTCTCTCTCTCTCTCTCTCTCTCTCTCTCTCTCTCTCTCTCTCTCTCTCTCTCTCTCTCACACACACACACACACACACACACACACACACACACACACACACACACACACACACACACACACACACACCTCTTTTGTAATAATACTAATTTTACAACTTTTAACTTCATTACCAACAGAGCTTGGGTAGATTTTTTTTAGATGTATATTTGAACTTTAATTAGGCTTAATTTATTCATTTGAACTTGTGTTAATGTATCATTATTACCAGGAACTTTGCTGCAGGAAGTAGGAAATATATACTTTGCCAAGTGAATGAATAAGATAGCCTTATCATTGGGTGTATTATAGGAAATGTCCTTAGTTATAGCTTTTGTTGAGTTTACAGAAAGAAGGCAAGCTATGTTATATCTTGGCATACTCTAGACATGCTTTTTAATTTTGCCTTTCATCTCGGCAAATGCTTCATGTCACTTGCATGTTCATCAATAGATATTCAAATTCAAGACTACACTGGTAAAATTAATTTGTATTCATAGCCCATTCTCTTTTAGCCTTCCCTTACCACCTGTCGATGTCCTTTATACTACAAGTCCATACACTTAAAGCAAACTCTCCCACATGATCTGTTTGAGATTTGATGCAAGTTAGGTTTTATGTCTTGATCTATTTTTGTTTTTGTGCCCTTAAGTAATCCTTTGAAGCTTTTCTCTCCCATGAAACCTGATAACTTTAGTTGATATACTAAACTAAATCTTGCATTCTTGCAGTAAAATTAGGTTTGGAAAGTTTGTATTAAAATCATTTTGGTAATAAATATGGTTCACTAAAGAAAAAAGTTAAATGATAGATAAGGTTCCCTGATCAGTAGAATTTGGGATTGGGTGTTTTGCTCAAGAAGTTAATTAGATAAGAACTTTGTTGTGATTAGTCAGCAATGTACAGTTTGGTTCACAGTGACAGGGTATTGGTGGTACAGTGGTGGAGCAGAAAGTAAAATGTTTGTTGATAAAACTGAAGGGGATGTGGTGACAAACTACAATTCAGTCTCTTAAGTACTTGTTTTAGTAAAGCTGGAAGAAGACAGATGGTGATGTGATTGACCCATAAAAGTGTACACAGATACCAGGATTTTGTGTAAAGGGAATTCTTCTGAATTTATTGTGTGAAGTGCTGGAAAATTAATAGTAACCTTTGGTTGTTGAAGGGAATTTGTCTGATTGAAGGCTGACCTTTGTTGAAGACTTGTTTGGTAAGGCATTAAATGTCAACTTGACTGGAGTTACTCATATTTGGATTTAATCTTGCTGTTTTATGTACTGAGTGGGCTGTCTGCCGGGTAACTAAGGATTTGTATTTGCTCTCTTGATGTGCCTTTTTCTTTTTGTAGTGGCAGTATTATGAAGACTTGGTAGGATATTGCAAGTACAGCATAGGTAGCCACTGCATACTTATGGTACTTTGCTTCAATGCTGGGTAATTTTACAATTGAACAGTGCATAGTGACTGATGTGCATTTTTATGAAGGATTTAGCAGTCTGTGATTGATATTGAAGCCTTGTGTTGACTACAGAGTATACTTTAGAATATTTAATCTAAATAACATGGAAGGCAGTACATTTGGAGAGAGTGAGTGAGTGAGAGAGAGAGAGAGAGAGAAAGAGAGAGAGAGAGAGAGAGGGGGGGCGGTTATGGATATATTTTCAGTTGTTTAGGATATTGTGTTGTAAACATTAAGAAAATTGGCTGGTTTACCATGAAAGCTTGATGTATCTAACAAAGTATCTATTGGTATGGACTTAGTAAATGCATTAAAACCCCACCTTGGTAAGGTCAGATAATGTAAAATGATTTCCGTGACCGTCCCCAGAGTCCGGCTCGTCCTGTCAACATCAAGATGGCTGGTGGTCACGGAGAAAATAGTAAGAGAGAACTGCCACTTTAATGTCTTGTTCTTACCTAACCTTATCTTAAACGGGGCTTTTAATGGTTTTCAAACATATTACTTACCTCTAGAGTGGAACACAAAACAAGGTGTTCTGATGTAGCTTGGTCAACATAGAGCCTGCTTTCTTAATGTTATTTAGTTATTTATTCATATATACATCTTTTTATTGTTATATCCTCAAAAAACAATCTGCATGGACCTTTCCCTAGCATGCTGCTGCTTTGTGCCGTGGGGTCTTTCTGGCGGCAGGTTCTCATTCCTTCCTGAAGTGCTTATTGCAGGGCCAGAGTTTCCAAGGCTAGCTGTTGTGTGTGTGTGTGTGTGTGTGTGTGTGTGTGTGTGTGTGTGTGTGTGTGTGTGTGTAGGGGGAATTGTGGTGGTGGGCTGTGGATGTATATAGTGTGTGCCATGAATTGTTTGCAGCTCAGAAGATAATTTGGTTTAAGGAATTCTTGATGTATTTCTCCAAGTTGAAAGTTTACGATATCTTAAATTTCCAGAATATACACATTTTCTAAGAGGGAGTTATTCTTCAGTAACATTTTAGCTTAAAACTTGGTCTTACTGGAATGCCTATAATGTATTTCTCTGGTCTGTTGAAATAGAAAAAAAAAAAAAAAAAATAGGGTTTCCAGGCTGAGATACATCTTCTAAGAGGCCTTCAGTAATTCAACAGCAACATGTTTGCTGTGACATTTCTGAACTTTGAATGATAGACCAACTTGAAAGATAATAGAATTTTCATGTTAATTGTAACCAATCTGCATAAGGAGGTGAATTTCTACGAATATCACGTCTGGTGGTATATTTTTGATTTAAGAAAGAGGAGGGAACTTGTAGATTCAGACAAGGTAATTTTAGGTTGTAAGTTTGTTTGAAAAGGTTACATTTCATTAGTGTTTGAATTTGTAAAGGGAGAGCATGAGATGACAGTAACATATATCACAGGGTCAGGTCCAGTCCTAGTGTGATTGATGGTCAGCTGAAGACCTCTAAATCCTGGGGCTTCTACCTTGCTGCTCAGTGCATGGAGGAATCTTGTGTGGCTCAGACGTGCATGATCTTATTGGTGTTTGTAGACTGTATTGCATTACATGTGATGGGTCGTCAATCAATACTTTGTGTGATTTAGAGTGAAGGGATTTGATTTTATTCATCTTTGGGAAATGTCTTGTTTGCTTCTTCCAGTGACGTGCTGGAAATCAGGATGGGAACAAGAATTTTAAATTAACTTGAATTAGCCTACCTGGTTTTCATTCTTAGTCTTTATTTTGAAGTGAATTGTAGAAAGAAAATTGAAGTATAAAATTGGCAGTTTGACATCTTCCCAAGCTGATTTAAGAAATCTTTTTCACCACTGCTTATCTAAGTATTTGTGTTAACAGCATATTATTTCTTTCCAGTTTCCATTATGCCTCCCAAGACAAAGATATTTGTTGGCAAGTTGCCACCGACTTGTAAAGACTTTGAGCTACGAAAGTTGTTTGAGAGGTATGGAGAAGTGACAGAATGCTCCATCCTGGGCAATTATGCCTTTGTTCACATGAAGACAGAAGAGCAAGCTGCCACAGCCATCAGGAACCTAAACAACTGGGACATGAATGGCTTCAAGATCAGTGTTGAGGTAAGGACAGCTTTGGTGTTGTGTTACTTATGTGTATTTTGATGAAAGTTGACAAATTAATTATTTAATCTTCTGTTTGGATATTTGTTTGCTAAGAAGGACATTCTACCTTGCAGCAATCCACTGGGGAGAAGCGAGCTGGAGGAATGGGAGGCATGCGCGGGGGCATGGGTGGGGGTTTCCGTGGCCGTGGTGGACCCATGAGGGGACGAGGCATGGGCCGACCAGGACCATATGACCGCCGTCCACCCATGGGAGACCGCTATGGCCCCCCACCACCAGGTCCCCCTCCTGCTCCACCCATGAGAAATGGATACTATGAAGACTACGAGCGCCGAGACCGTCGTCCCCTCCCCCCAGCAGGAGCTCTGGACCGGCGGCCCCCACCACCCATGCCCAGGGAGCCAGCCTACAGGGACCCCTATGACCGTTATGACTCCTATGACCGCATGCCCCCTCCACCCATGGGCAGGCGCACCCCACCACCCATGGACCGCAGACCACCCCCCATGGGATATGACCGGAGGGATGACCCTTACGGAGACATGTATGGACCCCGACCAGAGTATGTTTCCTCCTTACCCTTCTGCAGACCTGTTTTTGATGCACAGAACGACATAGGTTCTGCAGAGATTTTTGCATCCCACTACATTTTGAGGGATAAATTCCTGTGTAACTTAGAGTAGTCCTGCATGGTGCATGATTCCTTGGCTTTTGAGCAGCTGTCATTGCATGGGTGGCTTAGAATGAGTGGTGGCATTTTAATTATTAAGATATGAATGATATTTACATTGGTTATTTTTGTAGTTTAGTCAGTATATCCCCACAACACTGCCTTTGCACCAATCCCTTGCTTTAGTGTCGTGCTGCTGTCTTGTTCCCTTAAGAATTATATGGAAGTATCAAGAGATGTTCATTGATAGGTGGAACTCATGCATGCTCACTTATCCTCATAAAGCAGCCACTTTTATTCCATTGATTTAGTATTGCATTGTGTGAATCTAAGCATATAGTATATTGTAGATCTAACTGCTTGAATGTAACAAACGTCTATAAAGAAGTTTTGTGCTGCTGTCGTCAGGTTTAATAAGCAAGAATATGTTTTATACTTAATGGTAATGTGAGGACTTGCCCAGCCTTAGGGGTTGTAGAGCTTTAGTAATTTTGTGTTGGTTGTGGGATTATTTTTGTAATTGTTGTTGCTTGGAGCAGTAGAATTTATTATGCATTACTGTTTATTGCTAAACGATCCCAGGGAAGTGGTGGATGTATGAGAGATTCCAGTATTTCTTCAAATTAATGTTCATTGATGTAGAAAAAGCATGACTACTAACCGTGATTTTAATTTGAGTTTGCTTATTTCATGCGAGGTGTGTACAGTGGTGGGCTGGATGTGTTCTGAGTGTGATCATTGACTTTAGTGGTTAATTTTTGTTTGCTCATTTCAGGCGAGACATGTATGGAGGTGGGCGGGATATGTTCCCTCCACGTGGCAGATCTCCCCCTCGCCGCAGCCCTCCGCGCCGGTAAGTACTGAATTGAATTTTCCTAGTTATAACTTGAGAAATATGTAATAAAAATACTCTGACATAAATTAATTCCATTTTGTGTGTTGCAGTGCTTAATGTTAAGGTTTTATATTTAAAAGTAAACGTTTGAGTTTTGCTTTGTCGTTCAGTAATCGGAGTGGTAACTTTTTTGCGATCTGCTTTACGAATTGATAGATGTAAGGTGTAATCTTTAAGTCAAATGTCCGATTAATGTGTGCGAGTGTCATAATGATTTGTTTATTATTATTTTTTTTTACTCTTGACAGATTATTTTGAGCCCGCAAGTGATTTCTATATTTTCATGTTCTCTTGTAGCTACCCCGGTCCTCCCCGTGACATGCCCCCCCGACGCTTTTAGATGCGAAGTAGAGAGGCTGACAGCGACATGAGCATGCACCGATAATCAGATCTTGGTGGCATACCCATTCTGAAAACATAAGCTTACAAATGGATAATTCCTTCTTAGGAAGAGACGAAGGAAATCTTTTTTAAATCATACTTGCGTAACTTCATTGAACAAAATGATTTAAGTTTCAACAGTACAGTCGATATTGTTTACTTTTAAGTGTACTGCGTACCAATAAATCTAATTTTTAAGGATTTCATTATTGTTCTTTCACTTTGTTCCTTGCGATCAAAATGCTTTACCACCACAAACCCGAACACCAAGAACTCTGATTAAAGAGCCAAATCAAAAGTAAGGAGCAGTCCAGCGACAGGTATCCAGGTAAGAATCAGTATTCACGTGAGGCGACCTTTTAGTTGTCACTTGCTTCAGTATCCTTGCCTCATCCGTTTGTAGTCCACTGTAGGATATAGACATACCATGGGCCAGATGCTGTCCGACTCACTACTACCCCTACTGTTCACAAGCATCTCATAAGCGACCAGACTTGTGACAACGGTGAAGTGACCGCGTGCTAGAGGCCCACGGCAGCGCCGGCCGGAGACATCTCTTGCAGGTGGAGCGTGTGAGCACGAACGAGATGTGAATCAAGTGCTCATGTGCCCGGGCTTGCTCTCGACTTGCTCACTCGGCTGACATTCGTCTTACAGTGCGGTTGGTAGGTTAGCTGTTTAATGGGCAAGTAAGGGAGGCGGTGCCCTAACCATCGTTTGTTGACTCTTGCATGTCCTACCTCACATATAGGTTATACTTTTTAAGATAAGGACCAGTCTCAGTGACTTGAGTATGCCCTTCTGTGAGTACATCCAAAGCTTTACACTTAATCCATCGCCTCATTGAGATACCCACTTTTACTATCTTAAGAATACATGCATCACTCGTCTTCTCCCTGGCAAGATTTACCGACTGCGAACCTGTCTTCCTCCTTAAGCAAAGCATTGCCTAGCTTAATGACAGTGCGGTGGTAATTTCAACGCCTAAATATACTCTCCATCATGTACTCACTTGTACATCTTGTGCTTGCATTATGTCTTTAAGTCGTATCTGTCAAGTACGTATAAGTTAATTTAGAAAATACAACCTGTTTTGGAATATGTTCTTGTTCTTTTTAGTTTAAATCGCCCTGTAAACACGAAAATTACTTTTCGATCATATTTCTTGACATGTTCTAAACGTTTTGAGTAATAGTCCCTTGCCTTGTTAAAGCCAATCTTCCCTAGTCCCGCGATTATCCTTGTCGACTACTTGAGGATCTTGCGACTTTTGAGAATCAATTACCTGTGTGACTTGCCTTTGCTCACTGCTAATCTGTACCATTTCATCTAGGTACACCTGGAGGATGGGTGGACCTGACAGTTGATCCTCACTGAGGACAACAGGCTAAGGTCTTGCTGAACTGAACTGAACTTGTTCATGGTGGCAATTTGGTGTGTGTCATCTCGACTCCGTGAGATGTTCCATGGTACAGAGCTCGGGTACGTCTTCTTTCCCTTCTGTCCGTTTGTATCTCTAATAATTTTAAATTGTGTTAAACTTGTCGTAATGTACAAGATGGTGTCACTGAACATGGCAAATGATTTCATCTCTACAGTTTCAAAAACTCAGTAATTCTTTTACAGTGATAGGGAAGTTGTGCTGTAGTTTTCATGAATATGGAGAGCACTTTCAGAGACATCAGTTTTGATCATGCCCTTGTAGACTGATGTGACTGTTAAAGAGCTTTGTCTTGAGAAAAAAAGCAAATCCAAATATTGACTGAAAATTGTATTAAGAACTATCCCATAGACTTGATCATGTATTGGAACTTGAACAGTGACTTTTTTCACTTTACTTAAAAAGCCTTAGTATATGGTTTTGCTGTGGAGTCCAGTGGGTGGTATCAAGTTATATTTTTACATAGCAAGATGAGAAATAGTTTGTAGGTCTATCCTGTGAAAGATGAGCCTTTTCGATCTTCCAACTGATTGATCCATTCATTAAGGGTCTTTGAAATATTGGGAGGGCCATACTACAGCTTAGGCAAAAGATTTTGAAACATTACACAGCCAGTGTTTTGATGGCCTTAGATGTGACTGCCATTCAAGTGAGCAGTGTGCCTCATTTCAGACGTATATTGAAAGGATGGAATATATATTAAGGAAAGACAAGAACAGGGTGATTGTCAGCAGTAGAAATCTTAAAAAATTAAACTCGATAGGTAATATTGTGTTCAACCTCAAAGTCGTGATCAATTTATTCACTTGAAATGAGGTTCTGAGCATGCAGATAACTGAAATAGGATCCTTATATCACAGGGTGCTGGACAGCTGAGGCAGGACAAAACCATGAAGCCAGACTGATGTCATAAGATGGCGTCTTGTGTGTGACTTGGCATGAGATTTAAGAGGATGTTGTGCTATGCTGATAACAGACGCCCTCTACTCAGGTAAACTGTGATGATGTTGAGTTTACAGTTGTATTTCAATTTTGTTGTTCTTGAAAGGGGGGGTGGGGAAATAAATAAATAAAAATAAAAGCATTTATGAGAAACTTGCCCAGTGTAAACAGCTTTATTTTGTTATCAAGAATTTACAGTGGTCATTTCTCTACTATCTTTCATTCCTCTAACCCTACATTCAGCTTTCAACCTGTTTAGATTCTTCTGCTTGGCTGAAGGAAATTGCTAAAAGTTGGGAAGAAGGTTCATCTAGTCTCCAGTGGCTAACTCCAGATCTTTTATCTATTTCAAGGCCATCTTACCTGGCACCAATTCTGCCTAAACATTCACCATCTGGCACTGATTCTGCTGTCATTATAACCATTCTAGCAACTTTCTGACTTCTCATTCTTTAATTGGAGCTTTTAGACAATTCCTAATAGATAGATGTAAAGGAATATTATCTTTAGAACTTTATTGATTGGTGAATCTAAGTAGGTTTTCTTTCCACAGATATGTGAAGACTGGTGCTATATGTCTTCCCATTGAAGTTCTTAAGTGGACAGGAAGAGGAGAGTGTCAAGATGGACCATCATTGCAGCTTGTTTTAGGAATGTTGAGGAACAAGTTTTGGGCTTCAGGTTGATGGTCATGGTTAATATTCACCCCATCCACTCAGGGGTCACAGCTGCTTTGCAGTCATGTGGCCTTTCCTGAGAGAGTAGACACACTAAACCTTCCACTGCAACTGAGTAAAAATATTTGTCATCTGATTGATGTCTCTCCTTCAGTGGTGATGATATGTGACAAAGCAGGTTTTCACAACCTGAATAAGCTTCAGAATGTGAACCTTCTTTATGTGTTGCATCTTGACACATAAAACATTGCATTGCAGCAAGAGAGTAATAATATTATTACTAACTGCTAAAATGCAATGATTTGTTTTGTCAAGCAAATCGTTGTCACATTCATTTTGTTTCTGATGATTTCTCCAGCTGTAAAAATCTGTAATGTTTGGTCAATGAAGAGAGATGCAGTCACCTGAGAAGTAATTTCAGATTAATTAATTTGGTTGTGCAAGGATTGATGTGATGTGTCTGCTCTCAGTGGGAAACCTGACTTGTAGCAGACTGACAATGGGGTGGGTTGGACCTCAACTTGAACCCATCAGGGAGAGAACACACAAGGGAGACAGTAGTAACTCAGTCTCTCTCTCTCTCTCTTGCTACATGATGTGTCTGCTCTCAGTGGGAAACCTGACTTGTAGCAGACTGACAATGGGTGGGTTGGACCTCAACTTGAACCCATCAGGGAGAGAACACACAAGGGAGACAGTAGTAACTCCGTCTCTCTCTCTCTCTTGCTACATACCGCAGATTGTGTGACCTTACACAACCTCCCGAGAGTTCTTGGTGTCTCCAGGTTGTGGTGGTGGAAGTGCCTTGAGAAGGAACAGAAGTTTTGTCTGCAATGTATATATTATATTAGAGAGAATAAAGCTTTGATTTCTTTTGAGTAATTCTTATTCACAGAAAATATACAAATTAGTAGTAAATATAGTTTAGTAAAAAAAGTTAAATCTGAGATAAGGAAGCTGTGAACGAACATGTCTAGGACGAATCTAGCACATTCTATATATAACCTGGACAGTAAATGATAAATTAATATATAAACCCTGAAGTGTCATATACCCCTGGTATAAATAACACTAAGATTCATTTTCCCCTAAGATGCTGCAAAAAAACATGCAATCTTTATTTAATAATCCTTGTTTCTTCATGCATTTTCTTAGTAAAAATTTCACTAATAACTCCTACCAGTATGGGTGCTATTCTGCTGATTAGGTCCTTTGTTATCAGACAGACACATTTACAAACCCCCCACCCCCATATTACAAATATGTACAAAGTTGTGAAAAAACTTGCATATCTTTGAGTGCGTTTGACTGTAGCCTTGCATGGCTCCTTGCCTCAAGCCTACCTTGTTATATTGTAAACTTAGTAGTACCTTAGTGTCAATTTGGGCAAATGGCACATTAAATGTTTTTTGTAACACTGGTGGAAGGTGGAAATTACGATCGTTTTCAACGGGATGAGGATGGGCGATGGAGACAACATATCTTAGGGATTTGGAAAAACAAAACTTATGAAACTAAATTATTCAAAACATAAGCCAAGATATCCTTACCAATGGGCTAGCGTGCTTGGTTACTTGTGTGCTTAACGGTGTGAAAGGATTTGGGGGTCAGTCAGTGCATGCCTCACCCCTCTGGTCATTCTTCATTTGGGTTGATTGATGAAGAATGTGTGGAGGCATGTGCAGGAATCAGAAACAACTAGATGATACTTGTACAAGGTGCCAATCATACACCCTAGGATAACCTGGGTGTCCCTATGATCCAGTGTCCAGGATGGCCACACCAGTGATGGATACAATAAATTACCTACTACGCAATTTTTCCTCTTCCAATGTGGACATGGCACCACTTGCTTATTAACACTGACACATTGTTGAATTCAAAGTAAAATGTTTGATACTTTTTCCAAATAATGGTTTAAACAATGAGATCAACAATTTAAATAATCAACTATATATAAATCTAACCTAATGGAAATGCACATTAATTCAATATCAGTAAAAAAAAAAAAAAAAATTTACCTTGAAAAATAGTGATTAGACTAACATAAAACATTTAAATGACTACCAGGAAACAATAGTCCAGGGAAATTAGGCTAATAACGAACAAATTCATAATGAGCTGGGAATTTCAGTATTACTAGCTCAAGTCACCAGAATTAACATACCAAAAGCCCTCAACTGTCCTCTCAAGAATTCTTAAAAATATGGGTCAATAAGGGTCATGAAAGGTCAACTAGATAGAGAAAATCACACTTATAAATACTTAACTTTAAAACTTACCAATAGATTCATGAGTCATCTAATTAAGTTTTTTTTTTTTTTTTATCCCAAAGACTTGATAGAATAATAACAGACACCTAAGACTAATTATTTGCCCTCTGGATTTAATTACAGTAAATTTTGGTTAAAAATGTGATTTTACTCTTTTCTTGGCCCTATAATTTATACATGTAAGTTGTTTTTTCATCTATAAGACATTCATTTAACTAATTTCCTAGACTCCTTAATCACTCCTTTTTTTAAGTTCAAGAAGTGAAATGAATTGAGAATTCATACTTAATTGATTTATCAAGAATATGAAGTTTGTGGAAGTGGAAGTTGTATTGTAGAAAACAGAGATAATAAATATATTATAAAGCTTTGCACAAGTGCTGAGCTACTGAGACACTAACATGTTTAGAGGAGCACTACTTCCACTCATTGTCTATGTCATTAAATTCATCTTTATGCTATGGAATGTTGCTGCATGTCTGGCCATGGCATATGCTGCAGCATATCTTGAATGTAGTTGAAAACTGTGAACTTCCAATAGCCTTGTTGTAGCAAAGATAGCACAACCTGTTGATACTAGTGTCTCCTTTTGCTCCATACAGATGTGCAGTAAATTTTTCTCCCACTCAGGTAATATCATCGACACTCAAGCTCTTTTCAGAGAAAACTTTTAGTTCCTCCAACATTTCAAGCAATTGAACAATGCAGGAATAGATTATTATGGTGAGATTTATTATACTTTTCCTGGAGCTCTGGTATGTAATACAGTATAACTGGGGTCTATTTTTACCATAATAGAGATGTAGGATTGATCTGCAAGAGTGATGAGCATAGCCAGTATGTCTGTATCAGTGCCCACCACCACCACAGGACTTTTCTTTTACTGGCTTCATCTATTGTTGGTAGGCAATGATACAGACCATGATCTTCTATTCCTGCATTGTTTCGCTGGCTATGACAAGAGAAGGAAAAGTGTTCGATTGCTTAATGTAGCCAAAGCTTGAAATGTTGGAGGAATGAAAGATTTCACTGAAAAGAGCTCGTGTAAAAGATATTGCCTGTGTGGGAGAAAAATTTACAGCACATTTGTAAGGAGCAAAAGGAGACACTAGTTTCAACAGGTTGTGCTACCTTTGCTACAACAAGGCAATTGGAAGTTCACAGCTTTCAATTACGTTCAAGATTGAGTCTCTGCCACCTACATTTGCAGCAATGAAACAACATTCGTACATAGCATGTGATGCTGTGCTGCAAGCTATGAGTCACACCCTTCCTGTAACTAATTGGGGGTGGATAAAGAAGGAAAACATACTAATGCTAGTGCTTACTGAGAACCCAGTTACTCCTGAAAAATTTCTAAAGCTAGTTTTTTGTGGCTGCAAAGTGGGATGTCAAAAAAATTTTGGCTGCCGAAAATTATGGATGCAATGTACTGTGATATGCATCAGCAAATGCCATAGCCTGACATGCAGTAACATTCCACAGCATGAAGATGAATTTAATGACAGACAATGAGTGAAAGTTTTGCTCTCCTAGACATATTAGTGTCTCAGTAGTTCATCACTTGTGCAATGCTTTATATATATATATATATATATATATATATATATATATATATATATATATATATATATATATATATATATATATATATATATATCACCTTTCTGTTTTCTACAATACAACGCCCACCTCCACAAAGTTCATATTCTTAATAAATCAATTAGTTATCAATTCCCAATTCATTAACTTCTTGAACTTAAAAAGGAGTGATTAAGAGTCTAGGTAATTAGTTTAATGAATTTCTTATCAATAAATAATGAAAAAAAACTCAACTTATACATAAAATGAAACATTATAGGGCCAAGAAAACAGTAAAAAGCCATATTTTAAACTAAAATGAGCTATAATCAAATCCAAAGAGTTAATAATTCTATTAAAATCCTTGGGATAAAAATAAATAAATAAATAAACAAACAATTAGACAAGTTTCATGAATCTACAAGTCTACAATTAGTTTTCAAATCAGGTATAAGTTTGTGATTTCCCCTAGTTGACCTTTCATGACTCCTATTGATCCATATTTTTAACAGTTCATATGAAAGGGCAGTTGAGGGCTTTGGGTTATGTTATTTCTGATTACTTGAGCTAGCTTTACTGAAATTTTGTTAGTTAAAATTTGTTCCGGGTATTATCTTAACAAGATAACATGAAACACATAATAACTACCAGGAAACAATAACTTTAGTGAGGACAATCTTGTCACTGAATCCCTGTGGCGCAGCTCACAGAAAGTTGGCACTAGGAGAAAAAGGGGCAACATCCAGCCACTGGGCATGCAGACGCGGCGCACCTGAGGCACTGAAGGACACCATGCCACGTGAACACTTCATAGAGACTCCAGGCAACCAAGGGACGGGAATGTACACCGTGCAGGCACAAAACTCATTGGCACTGGCTGTCTCACCACACACCCTTCCAAGATGGCCGTCGGTGAAAGGACTCAAGGGAGGAGACACCAATTTTGTTTACCTATAAGTGTCCAGGACCATTTCATGCCTCAGATGATAATGAAATATGGTAAATGAGATGAAAAAAAAAAAAAAAGTAAATCTTACCAATAGCACCTCCTTATATATTCTTATGTCATCCCTCCCCAGTCCCAGCAAGCTTAGGGGCCTGTGAGGAATCAGGGGTTTTAGGGGGGGGGAGGCATATTTGAGTGATATATGGACTTTGAAAATCTAGTGAAATTTCCCAATATTGGAAAATATCCCTAAATATCGGGAAGTTTTACATAACCCTCCCCCTGTAAAACACTAACCTAACCCTAACATAAACCTAACCTAACCTAACCTAGGAAGGGGCTGCGCCCCCTCGGATCCCCCTAAAACGCTAACCTAACCCTAAAATAAACCTAACCTAACCTAGGAAGGGGGGGACTGCGCCCCCTCGGACCCCCTACAACACTAACCTAATCCTAAAATAAACTAACCTAACCTAACGTATCCTAGCCAGGGGTGGCTGCGCTCCCCCCCTGCACCCTCCCCCTTAAACATTAACCTAACCCTAACAAACTTAACCTACTGTATCCTCGCTTTGGGGCAGCTTCCCCCCCCACACTGGTTCTCTTATAGCTTCACACAATATGCCCTACCTCTACCAATACCCCTCCTCACAATACCTTAACGAAAGGATGAAGGTCCTGGCTGGTCCTCTTCTCGATCGTACACTGACTTGCATCGCAGGAACGATGATTTCCCAGTAATCAAATTCGCAATCTTTACAATTAATGTCACTAGTGGCCATGGCTGAACTGCGCACACAGATGTCTTTGTGCACCTGTCTGCCCAGCTGTGCCCCGCCTACGAATACATATAGCAAATTCCCATTGGCGCAGCTTGTGGTGTTAAGAGGTGGTGGCACGTCATTGGACAAAAGAACTATAGACACAATAAGAATCCTATTCAGCAGTTACCCACAAACCCCAGCTATAAACAAATGCAAGTCAGTGTACTGCTCAGTTCCGAGTGTGATGGAGCTCCAAGGCTTGCCGCAGCTTGCTGGACTTGGAGAAAACTCGCCGAACACCGCATATTTGAAGGCTTGTGTACGACACACTAGGCCGTTCCTTAATGAAACCACAAGAAACGTATTCTGCATTAAGTACTTTATCACTAAATGTGAGTATTTTACTGCTTCGTTAAGAGATCCTATTGGTAAGATTATCCAATAAAAAAAAAAAAAAAGATCATTATTCACTAGTCACACATTGTTAAGTAAGTGCATCTATGTGAATTGTTTAGATAATGGATGCTTCGTTTTCTCCTCACCAGGGACACCACTGGTTTGAATCACAGCTGGCGATGCCTCGAACATTCAAAACTTCACCCGCGAATATTTCAGACCAAACCCCGCGCAATGTCACCTTGGGAAACGAAAATTTCTTTAACTTGAAGGCAAAAAAAAAAAAAAAAAAACTTCACATATCAGTGATTTAACTTCCTATGATGATAGTAGTAGTAGTAGTAGTAGTAGTAGTAGTAGTAGCAGTAGTAGTAGCAGCAGTAGTAGTAGTAGCAGTAGTAGTAGTAAAAGCAGCAGTAGTAGTAAAAGCAGCAGTAGTAGTAAAAGCAACAGTAGTAGTAGAGTAGGAAGTAGGAAGCAGAAATCTAAAAAAAAAAAAAAAAAATTAAGAGCCACAACATCGAGTTCATAACACGTACTAACATGATGAAGTATCTAAAATTATAGTAGCGAAGTAATAATAATTGTGAATAAATTCAGTGATTCCAGGATATTACTACAACTGATTCAGACAATACCTGACCATTGTCACATGTAATAACCTTAAGTTGGTTTCTTTGACTAAATGTTACCATCGGAGAAAAAAAATCAACGCTACATGCTCATTTCACCCTCGTTCTTGAGTGTTACGAGGCAGCGGGCAATACTTAACCCCTTCAACACCGTGCCACATTTTCACTATGAGTTTTGGGTATTATTAAACAGTTTTAGTGACATCAGGAAGGGTTTATGGAGGTCGGAAGATTAACAGCCAGAGTCTTCACTACTTTAATCTCTCATATAAGTTCCTGATGCTGTATAAAATCAAAATAGTAAGCACAGAGGCTGTCTTGGCTACTTTTACGCTGTAGGGCGAATCCTCCATCGGACGCCGTCCCTCCCTTTCACCCCAAATCCAAACCCAACGACGAACCCCACCAACGCACAAACACAAGGATTATAGTATTCATATGTTATTTCATTACAAATAATATTAGATAAAAAAAGAATAAAAATGATAAAATAGATAAATGAAATAGAGTATATAAGCACCTATGTAAATTGCACAAATCCTTCATCACGCAAAACAATATGAAAAATATACGAAATATAGTACAGTACCAAACCCCCCAGACTAATAGGCCTATGTGAACTTGCACGTGTTGTGTTGCAAACACAGACTAGCCTATGGGTGAAATAAGCCTCAAATCTAATAGTTGGCAGTTCAGCAAAACTAAAAATCAAATACAGATGTCTTCTGTGACTAAGTAGCAACATATTGGCAAGAGGCTAATAAATAGCATACGCGTTACTGTTTCATTACTTGCACTATTGACGTCACTCATAGAGACCTGCATACCTTTATCTTTAGCTCGTTTCTCCTCCTCTTCTTTCCTTTTCTTCCTAAACTGGGTACCTGATGGTTACTTTAGTTTCTTTTGTCGTTTGTCCGTGATGCACCCTTGACTGGACTTATCATCACATTTTCCGTCCGTCAAGCACCCAGAGTCAAGACCGACGTGATGTAAACGAATTGGCGTAAATGCTTGCACAGAGTCCTGTTTTTTTTTTTTTTCGCATAACAATAGATTACATGTAGGTATAAGGAGTCTATATCAATTTATTTTAGAAGCAGCAGTTTGTGGCCTGGGATCATAAATCATTCACAGATCATTCAATCCCCCCGCCTCCCTCCCCCTTGCTTTTCCTCTGAGAGTGGGACTCACAGGCGCAAATTGATCCTCCGCCCCCTTCCCCTTGCCTTTTCTTCTGACACACAACCTGTATGCATGACTCACCACCAAGTTGACGTGATAGTAAGGGCTCCCCAGATACTACTACTCTAACTTGGCGTGGAAATTAGCGGTATAAGTGTAGAAAGTTGGCGTGTGCCCCCAAAATAGATTGTGCCCTGGGCTGTCGCCCACATTGCCCATAGCAAAAAACCGTCCCTGAGTAAGCAGAATGAATATGAATACATGTCGTGGTGCTGAAAGGGTTATCCACAATGCCTCACCTCCTTGTCTTGCTTCGATCTGGTCCCCTGATGTACGCAGTAGACCACCAATGTTTCTTTTTATTCCCGGTAAACTTTTGTCGATGTAGTTACGAGAACTATTGCTACTTATGAGGTATTTCTGACCACCTCCTGTCCCTTTCTCTCCCCGTCTCTTTCTGAAATACCTTCTTATATTACATTCGCGTACACGCTGTATTTTGACGCAGGAATCACACATATGTACATGAAAAGAAAATTGCAGGGAATTGACCGAGAAAATAAGAGGCGAAGCAATTCCGTCTCTCATTTCCCAGAGGTAGGCAGACGGAGAGCTTCTGCCTTCCCTTCATCTGCACGAACCAATACCTGCGTCGCTATATCTTGCAGCCCCCCACCGCTGGGTCCTGAAGAGTTCTTTTGGCGATGAACGCAAGATGAAAATAACGCGGTAAATTGCATCCCGGAGAGCGTGGGAGGAACATCCACTTGATTTCCTTGCCATTGCGAAGGTACGGGTGGTGATGGTGTGGCTCTGGGTTTTTGTTGTTGTTGTTGCTGTGGCTTCAGTACACATTTACTTCAGTGTCTGTTTCGAAGCACTTCTTAGTCTTGTAATTGTCTTCAAAGATTAATAATTGGGTTTGTGGATATTTCTCTCTACTGAATCCTCAACAGAACTTTACTTCAATAATAAAAAAACAATGAAAATTTCGATAAGAATGTTCCTTGCCTTCCATGACTGTCTCCAAAGGTCATTAGTTGTGTTTATGGATCTTTCTCCCCAGCGATTAGGTAGGATTCTCGTGAAATTGTCACTAGAATAATAAAACCATGAATAAGCCCTTTGTTCTCTCGTAAGGACAATTTTCAAAGACAGCAAAGAGTATTAGCCAGATTCTCATGGATATTCTTTACCACTAACAACGCAAATTAAACCATGTAATTTATAATCTTTCTTGAAAACTCCGGAACTTCCATTACAGCTTCTAAAATGTAATTAGAGTCATATATTGACACGTAGTAGGTTTGAAAACTCTTACACTGTTACTACAGCTTCCAGTTGCAAATTTTGCGACGTTCACTCGTCTCGCTATATTTTTTGATAAGTACGATAGAAATGACAAAAGGAACAAAACTTTTAACCGTTTTAATTTTTCATATTTTCCTCTTTTTGCAGTTAGTAAGTTGGTAAAGAGAAAAAACACAAAAAGATAAATCTAATACATTTTTTCTTTTCTTGCTGGATCTAGTTAATTACGTACGAGAAATGACAACGCTCAAGTTAATTCCAAGGGTAATATTTTTTCTATTGTTGTATTTTGTTATTGGTACGCGAGATATGCTAAGAAGAATTAAACTTTTTGGCTACTCAAACGCCTTTGCCTCCTGAGATCAGTTCCATTTGTGTCCTATATGAATACTTTACTGGTGGCAATACGAGCGTGTGTGGTAAATCTGATACTAAACATGTGATCTGTATAGCTTTGCCTCAGCACGTGTCATCGACCGCCCGCTGAAAATTTCTTTGCGCACGCGAGGCCCTGACCACGGAGAGGACGATATACTGCGAGTTTCAGTGGTTTATTGTCAAACAAAGATGGCGATATATTGTGAGTCAGTAATTTACACTCAGCCAAAAGTAAGGTGATGTTAGATTAAGTTTCAGTAGTTTACGGTCAGACTAATAAGGTGACGATTAATTAAGTCTTGGTTTACGGCAACACAAAAAAATAAAAACTGGTGACACGCTAAATCTCAGTAGACAAACCAAAATATGACACACACAAGTCCCAATAGTTTACGATCAGCCACAAGCACAGTTGATGACGCAATAAATCTGTTGAGTTTATGGTTAGACGAGAACAAAATGACGACACATCAAGTCTCAGCTTATAGTCATAAAAAAAACTGACTTGAAAATATTGCTCGCTACTCATTCCACTACACATGTTTTGCTACTCAGCTTGTCTAATTAGCCAATGACAGTCTTCGTCACATACATACACACGCACATACGTGCCACACAAAGACATGTTATTTCAAATTTATTCGCGTGTGTTAATTAGACCGTAAGACCTTTGATGACAAGTTAATTGTGTACATGGACGCCGCATGAATTTCATTATATTTGACGCAACTAAATAACCAAACAAAACAAATGATTATATTAACATAAAACCATTCATTGACCTCGATGTTTGCTTTGCCTGTGAAATATTAATATATAAATACATTTTTTTCTTCGAGGGAGAGAGAATAAACATGAGTGTAGGAAGGCATGGACAACTTAAGAGCAATGACGTTTATCGTCTTCCTTTACTTATCTATTTATCAATCAATTTTTCTATCTATCTATCTTTCTATCTATCTATCTATTTATCTTTCTATCTATCTATCTATTTATCTTTCTATCTATCTATTTATCTTTCTATCTTTCTATCTATCTATCTATTTATCTTTCTATCTATCTTTCTATCCATTCATCTATATATCTATCTTTCTTTCTATTCATCTATCTATCTATCTATCTTTCTATCTATCTATCTATCTGTGTAATGGAGATAACTAAGTGCATAAAGAAAAGTGTTCATTTGTCGACAGAAGTTCTATTGTCTTCTATATGTATTTAGTTATGTTTCGTGTAATTTCAAACTGATTTCAATATTAACATAAACATGAACAATTACAGACTGAGATAGTCACGAACAGAGCGGATGGTATTCATAAACTGACACAAACACAAACACAAACACACACACACACACACACACACACACACACACACACACATGCACATGCATGCATACGTACACGCACATATATAAGCACACGCTTACGCGCACGCACACACACACACACACACACACACACACACACACACACACGCACAAGCATAAGTATACGCTGGCGCGCACGCGCGCACGCACGCACGCACGCACGCACGCACACACACACAAGCATAAGTACACGCTAGCGCGCACGCACGCACGCACGCACGCACACACACACACACACACACACACACACACACACACACACACACACACACACACACACACACACACACACACACACACACACACACACACACACACACACACACACACACACACACACACGAGACCGTCAAAGCACAGTAGGTAAAGAGAATATTCCGAAATACCTCTACACATTAACAGGGGAACTTATGGCATTTTTATAGTTTCAGTAAGAGTAAAACGCGATTTCTTTATTTAGAACAGGAGAAAAACTCTTCAGAATCCGGCCAGTCATGTTCTTGGCTTTTGAAAATAATCGTATTGGGAGAGGAAAGTGTTTTAATATATGGGGCAGTGTTGCGGTGAGCGGCTGAGTGTGTATAAACTCTAGGGAAAGTTTTTGCCACAGTTCACTACCCGCTGGTCTGCACTACAGCTAACACCACACAGACACTGCCACCATGAATAAACAAAGCCAATGTCAAGGTCAGAGGAGACACTACGCAGCCTAGAATAGTATGTACTAGGAATTGCAAGTAGAAAAATATCGATAATGAAATATATCTAGTTAGTTAATCCATTACAAGAAACTGACTATTTTCCTCTTCATAAGCTGTCATTGTACACTCGCTACCATTGTTACGCATGAATACTATACAGCGCGTCATTGTGTTTTGTTATGCGTCTGGCAGGACGATGAGTGTCGGCAGCAGAGGCCCCATGAATGACTGCACCTGGCCGGGCGGGGCGGGGCGGGATGGGGATACGGGTCTTGCAAGGCACCGGTGCCTGGGAAGGGTTTGACGCGTGGGAGTCGCTCGATTCAAGTTTCATCACTCACTCGAGGCGGAGCGGCTACTGGTTTCCGAGTAATGCATTCTGGTAGTCTTAATTAGGATCTGCCTTCATGTATAGTTATGTCCTCCTTTCCTATATTCATCAAGTGCCCTGGCGTGGATGAAAAGGGTGTTTTTAGGGTGTAAAATAAAGTTATATATATATATTTTTTTATTTTCGGTGGGTATTTACGTAAGTTTCGCGATGTCGCCACGGATCTTGGGATTAGTCTTTGGTTCCTAATGTGTGGCGGTGGAGGAGAGGCGGTGAAGTGCCGCCGTTCATCACTCCTGCTTTGGTGTAATTCGAACCGAAGTGAAGCAAGACCTTTCTTGTCCTCAGCTCCGTCAGAAAGGCTCCTCCCCCAGGATTCCACCGTCCAATCACGGGGGAGCTCCGCCCAGTACGAGTCGCTCAGTGGCAAGCGAGTCTAAGATCAATATGGCGCCGACCCACGTCCTTCGTTTCCCTTCCGAAAGTCGGCTGCAGAAATTTCATCTCCAAGCGCACGGTATCGATCGCTCGGGATTTTATCTTTGACTGCTGTGAAAAGACTCCCTGGCCCTGTTTCTTAGTTTTTCACACGGCGGATGAAGAGTAAACAGTGCATGTACTAGAACGACGAGGAATGAAAAAATTAACGTCTCCGGGAGACTCCAGTTGAAGATCCTCGGAGGCGCTCATAACGCCTCACCAAGAGCGCGAGGTACCTGTGTGACATATCATGTGGATGATTTTTG
>NC_059283.1:5683511-5708511 GCF_017591435.1 Portunus trituberculatus | reverse complement strand
GAGTCGCACAAGTTAAGGTTCTCCTTTTCACTCAAGTCACCGTCAGATGTCGCCTCCCACGCCTCTTCACCACCAGCGTCGTCAGGGCGGCTCGAGAGGGGGAGAGATTGTCCTAGTGACCTTGAAAGCGATTCCCTGGGCTATGTTAATGATTGGGGCCTTACATCATACATTCTGCGTGTCTGTCTATCTGTCTGTCTCTGTCTTTCTATCTCTTGTGTCTCGTGTGCGTCTCTCCGTCTACTTTGTTTTTTTTTTTGGTATCTTTTTCTGTCTGTTTGTCTCTCTATCTCTTGTGTTCCCCTCTGAGTCTGTATCTATCTGTGTTTCTCTCTGTCTTTGTCTTTGTCTTTGTCTGTTTCTATCATCCGTCTCATCTCTCATCTCTTTTTCATTTACTTTTACGTTAGGAATGATAATGAAAGAAAATGTACCTGCTGGAGAACAGAACTTTAAACAGGAAATGCACCATAAACCAGCAAAAAAAGGAAAGACAAGCTTGACTAACCAACGTTGGGGACACAGGAAGAAACGGATATTCTATGATACACGAAGAACTAAGAAAAACATGGTCGAGGGAAAATAATGAAACCAAACACACGCCATAGACAGAATATAAGAAGACATGAAAAACCGGAGAGACAAAATAACGTAAAAAATATAAGAAATAAGAAACTGAGATTATACGATAACAGAAGAACATCGCAAAAAAAAAAAAAAATCAGATGAAAAACAAAACAAAACTTAAAACTGAAAAAAATAGAATAAAAACGACAAAAATTCTCAAACCCAAGAAAAAACTGGAGACTTTTTACGATTACATAAAAGAACAATGACGAAAATGACTCTATAATGTGTCAGGAGAAGGAGGGTGACGGAGGGAAGGGCACGAGGCGGCCACAGGACACCAATTGAGCTTTTCTTACAATGCCCCTCGTGTTACTACATATTATAAGGGACATTATCAGTGCTACCAACCTTTCCTATGACGTGTGATGGACAATGAAACCCCTGATGGTGTCCTGGGAGTGTTGGCAACCCTGAATGAGGTATAGCGTGGCGAAGAATTGTCAGGTTAGAGATAAATTGTTGAGTGGAGTGTACTGGAGGTGGAGTGAGTGGATAGCAAGAGTTGTAAAGTGAAGGAGGCTTGGTTTGGTGGAGTTTTGTGGAGATTTGTGGATCTGTGCACAAGATAAATAGTGGTGGCTTTTGTTTGTTTGTTTTGCTTCTGTTTTTGCTGTCAACGTGAAGCAGACGATGATGAGCGCGAAGGAATGTGTTGTGAGTTTTTCAGGGAAGCAACGGTAAGGTATTGTTGTTGTTAATGTTATTATTGACATTATTGCTTCTACTTCTATAATTACTTGTATTACAACTCCTCTTCCTCCTCTTTTTTTTCACTACTAAAAAATATAATATAAGCTTGAAACTAATAGACTGGTAGATAATGATAAAAATACTAAGTATAGCATGAACTGATCTGATAGATTAAAGGAATATATATATATATATATATATATATATATATATATATATATATATATATATATATATATATATATATATATATAGAGAGAGAGAGAGAGAGAGAGAGAGAGAGAGAGAGAGAGAGAGAGAGAGAGAGAGAGAGAGAGAGAGAGAGAGAGAGAGAGAGAGAGAGAGAGAGAGAGAGAGAGAGAGAGAGAGAGAGAGAGAGAGAGAGAGAGAGAGAGAGAGAGAGAGAGAGAGAGAGAGAGAGAGAGAGAGAGAGAGAGAGAGAGAGAGAGAGAGAGAGAGAGAGAGAGAGAGAGAGAGAGAGAGAGAGAGAGAGAGAGAGAGAGAGAGAGAGAGAGAGAGAGAGAGAGAGAGAGAGAGAGAGAGAGAGAGAGAGAGAGAGAGAGAGAGAGAATGAAAACAAAAAGAAAAATAGAGAAAAACGAAAGAAAAAAAAAACGAAAAGAAAAAGCGACAATTAAAGGCAAGCATCTCAAACTATAGTTATTTTTCACTTTCCTCGGTAGCAAATGAAACAAAATGGCACCAAATGGCACTTAAATGGCTCCAAATGGCAGTTAAATGGCTCCAGACTCATAAGAGACAGGAAAAAACCTAAAATAATGACTTGGGACTTTTAAACTTCACTGGAGAGCAACTTAGGAACGATACAGGATGCTGAGGAAGAAGAAAAAGATGAAGAAGAAAGGAAGAAAAAGAAGAAGGAAGAAGAAGAAAAGGAGAAAAGAAGAAAAGAAGGCAGAAGAAAAGAAAAAAAAAGAAAAAGAAAAAGGAGGAGAAGGAGGAGAAGGAAAAGAAGGAGGAGAAGGAGAAGGAGAAGGAGAAGGAGAAGGAGGAGAAGGAGGAGAAGGAGAAGGAGAAGAAGAAGGAGAAGGAGAAGAAGAAGGAGAAAGAGAAGAAGAAGAAAAGAAGGAAAAGAAGAAAAAGAAGGAAAAGAAGAAAAGAAGGAAAAGAAAAGAAGGAAAAGAAAAAAAGAAAAAGAAAAAAAAAAGAAAAGAAGTACAAGGAGGAGGAGGAGCAGCAGCAGAAGGAGGAGAAGGAGCAGCAGAAGGAGGAGAAGGAGCAGGAGGAGGAGCAAAAGGAGCAGGAGGAGGAGCAGAAGGAGCAGGAGGAGGAGAAGAAGAAGAAGGAGGAGAACTAGGTGGAGGAGGTTCGTGTTCCTTGTCTCACGCCACGAAATGTGAGGATAGGCGTGAGTGTGACTGGCAGGCCAAGATTGAAACTAGCGATGCCGTTTAGCTTGGAATGTGTCGATTGATTCATTGTCTTCATCTCGTCCCTTCGTCTGTCGCCTGTCTTGTTTTTTGTTCATTCTCGTCTCGTCTTTGTTTTCTTTTTACATTCTCGTCTCTCGACTCTTTCTCTCTCTCGTCTTTCTTCTTTTCACTTTTAGTTTTTTTTCCGTCTCTTTCGTCTTTCTCGCCTTTCTTGTCTCATCTTTCAAGTTTCTTTTCTTTTTCGTCTCTCTCTCTCTCTCTCTCTCTCTCTCTCTCTCTCTCTCTCTCTCTCTCTCTCTCTCTCTCTCTCTCTCTCTCTCTCTCTCTCTCTCTCCAGTTATTAGCATTTTCCGTGTAACAATTTTCATTATATTCATCTTTTTTTTAATTTCTCAGCTTCAGTATAAGTTAACTTATTCTTTTATATTTCTCACAGTCCTCTTGTTTTCATTGTGCTTTTCATACTTTTTCTCCCTCGCAATTCTTTAGCCATAACTTTTCAACACAATAACTGTAAGCTGTTACCTTTAAAGAGGAGAAGAACCCAACTACCTTCCATGATATATCTAGTTTTTCCTCTTTTCTCTTACGCTAACAATGAAAAAAAAATCGATAAACAAAATTAGAGAATATTCCCATCAACTAATCTAACCACATCAGTACCATGACACGTTTTCATATTCATTCTGGTTACTATTTGGTGATTTAATACAGCTTCAGAAACTCCTATGGTGATCAAAATAGTGAAGACTCTGGCCATTAATCTTGTGACTTCCATAGAGCCTTCGTAATGTCAATAAAATGGTCTAATCGTACACAGATCTCAAGGTAAAGATGTGTCCCATTATTGAAGGGACTAAGAAAACAACACTAGATAAATTTCCGTAATGGTACACAAAGCTCAAGGTAAAAATGTGTCCCATTAAGAAAAGGGACTAAGAAATCAACACTAGATAAATTTTCGAACTTAACGAAACACAAACAAAACCGAATAGAAAAAAAAAAAAGAAAAATATAAAACATTATTGTGAACGGTGACGAAAGCCTGGCAAGGTAAGGTCACAGGGGCAAGACAGGGCTACCCAACAGTAGGCGATTAAAGCCGAAACTCCTACGTCCAGCAAGGATAATGGCTCCCTAAGTGGTGTGGTGGTTCTTCGCCCCTGTGCGCCCCGCTGGGATGAAAATAAACTAGTAGGGAGGATACACGAGGATCAAGAAGAATTTGCATCAGTAATTTTATTGGATGGAAGAGAGAGAGAGAGAGAGAGAGAGAGAGAGAGAGAGAGAGAGAGAGAGAGAGAGAGAGAGAGAGAGAGAGAGAGAGAGAGAGAGAGAGAGAGAGAGAGAGAGAGAGAGAGAGAGAGAGAGAGAGAGAGAGAGAGAGAGAGAGAGAGAGAGAGAGACAGAGACAGAGAGAGAGAGAGAGAGAGAGAGAGAGAGAGAGAGAGAGAGAGAGAGAGAGTTATGATGATTAAGAAAAGAGATATACAAGACAAGAAAGAGATTACGAAACAAAGAAAGGGAATAAAGGAAGAGGAGGAGGAGGAGGAGGAGGAGGAGGAGGAGGAGGAGGAGGAGGAGAAGAAGGAGGAGGAGAAGGAGAAGGAGGAGAGAGGAGGAGGAGGAGGACAAAGAAAGTTAATTAGATATAGGAAACAGAGAAACCAATATAGACAAAAGACATTTAGGTAAATTTGCTATATAAACTCCATTGATTGAAATATTCCTCGTTATACCTAAAGGGAAACGGTTTCTCTATGTATCACTGGGAAATTTAGTTAAGTTTTCCATCTCCTCTTAAAATTCACATCAGTTTATGCAAATTCTTATCTTTACTCTCTCTCTCTCTCTCTCTCTCTCTCTCTCTCTCTCTCTCTCTCTCTCTCTCTCCTTTATTCCGTTATCTTCTTCCTCTTCCCGTTCTTTCCTTTTATATCCTCTTCCCTCTTCCCTTAACTGTCCTTCTTCCATCTTTCTTTCTTTTTCTCTCGTATTTCTAGCTTTTCTCCCAAACATTTTCATTTTATTTATGCATTTCTCTTTATTCCTTCATTTCTAGCCTCTTTTTTTAATCGATGTTTTTTCCCATTTTCCATTTATTTTCCTACGTTTTTGCTTTTCCGTTCAACATAATCCGATTTTGTTTTATATGCATCGTTTCTCTTCATTTCTTCCTTTACAGCCTCTTCGTGCTTCTCTTTACTTATTTCCTCCCTTCTATTTTCTTTTCCTTTTTCTCTACTTGTCCTATTCTTCTCCTTTCTCTATTTTCCCATCCTAACATGCACATTTTCTCTAACAATATGCATCTCCTCGCTTCCTTTAGAGCCTCTTCGCGCTTTTCTTTACTAAATTCCTCCCTCTCTCTCTCTCTATACTTTTCTTACCTCCTCTCTCTCTCTCTCTACTTTTATCAACCTCCTTTCTCTACTTTTCCATTCCAACACGTACATTTTCCTCTAACAAAATGCATCTTCTCGCTTCATTCCTTCCTTTACAGCCTCCTCCCACTTCACATAACTCCTCACCACCTCCCGTCACCGCCCTGCCAAGTCCCCGTTGCCTTGGTCCTTGTCTGTACTAGTAACGCCTCAAGGGATTCGCAACTCCCCTTGAGGACTTCCAGCGCTCTATGAATTATTAAAGCAAGGGGAGGGAAGAGTGGCGAAAGCTCCTGGGAGAGAGAGAGGTGGGAGGGAGAGCTAAAGAAAGGGAAAGCTGCAGGGAAGTTGTAACGAATAAAACGGAGAAAAGGAAGCGTAAGTTATATAGCAAATAGTGAAACGCTCAGAGTTGTTACAATAAAAAAGACATTAGGAAGGGAGAGAGAGAGGGAGAGAAGAGATTGCAGTGAAAGTTATAACGAATGAGAAGAAAATTTTTTTACTGTAACATCAAATAGTTAAACAATGGAACCAGTTAGGAAAGGACAAGGGATGGAGGGAGGAGGAGAGAGGGAAATCGAGGGAGAGAGAGACTATTTATAAGAAGTTATATCGGATGAAAAGGAGGAGACGGGACATAACTTCGATACCAGATAGTTATACGTTGAAAGCAGTTATGAAAGAACATGAAAGAGCAACGGAGAGAGGGAGAGAGAGAAAGAAAGAGAAAGACTGCGAGAGATGTTATAACAAATGAGATGTTATAACAAATGAAAAGAAAAAAAACAAGAACTTCAACAAGAAATACAGTTACGAATAATATTGAAAAAAGAGAGAATAGTGATGAAATAGCAATGAAATTCGTAGTCTCGAGGAAAAAAAAATTCTTCGATAGTAAATACCAAATCATCTAAAGCAGTTAAAAAAAATGATAAACAATAACACAATCAACAGTCACAATCTTACAGTTCGTTCCCGGAAGCGTGTTGGATTCAAATATCGACCACAACTTTGATGCAACACTGAAGACAAAGATTGACATTTGGGTAAACTTCTGAAGGTGTTGCGTGATGAGAGGAACGTGGTGATGGTTTGTGATGTCCCTTTGATGTTCCTGTATGATGTTCTTCTGATGTCCCACAAATGACTGCCTATTCTTGGACATAATGGAGTTAATGTGACTTTTACAATCTCCCTATGGTATCCTTGTAATGTCCTCGTCTCTGTGATGTCCTGTGATGTTCCTTTGATATCATTTTGATGTCCCCATAAGTAATTACCTATCTCTGGACATTTTGTGAAGTTTGTGTGACCTTATAACTTCCCTATGGTATCCTTATGATATCCTACGTGATGTCTCTGATGTCCTTATGCTTTTTCCCGTGATGTCCCTTAAATAACTGGTAATTAATCAATATGAGACATTTAATAGCATTTGTGTGACACTATAAATATAACGTCCCCATGTCCCGCTCCCATGTCCGGCTATTTTGGGACGTATAAGGCTGCTGTGGCTCCGGGCAGCGGCTCATCTGGTGGGGTTATGGCGTGGCGGAATGGACAGCCAGGGTTTAAGGTGATGGGTGGTGCAATCAGTCACGGTGCCTCACTCTCAACTCCTTTAATACTGAGACGCTTTTTTATCATAAGTTTTGGGTGTGATTAGACGATTTTATATACATTACGAAGAGTATATGGAGGTGAGAAGATTGATGGCCAGAGTCTTCACCATCTTAATCCCCTTACAAGTTTATGAAGCTGTATAAAAATCACCAAATAGTAAATAGGATGAATATGTAAAAGCGTCATGGCATTGAAGGGGTTAAGAGAAAGATTACCCGAGGACCTTGATATCTTATGGTACTTGTGTATGAGAAATGGAAAGGGAGGGACAAACGATAAAATAAACACACCTAGACGTGGTGAAGGTGAGACCACAAGCAGTTTTGAAGACGTAAATACACTAACCTAACGTAAACTAACCTGGGAACGTATCTTCACAACACAACGCTCAGATACGTGAAGACTCAAAAGCGTGACGTGTATATGGTTCTGGACGGTCAGGGAAACGTGTGTGAAGATGATCCATACGCACAGATAAATAGATTAAATATACTTTGCTGACCACATAACAATCAACATTAATTTGGCCCAGACATAAGTCTATTTGAAACTGTATGATAATAGTACTGGTATAGAATACCTATATAAAACAAACACAAGGAACAGAATCACAAGAATAAGGAAACAAATACAAAAGACTTGGCCATTCACGACATGACTGCGGCTTTCTATGGTCTGACAAACATCATAGAGTAAAAATTTTCATGCGCGTCATCAAACTTAATTTCTAAAAGTGCTTCGTGGATCAGGGCGCTTCCGTTTCTACTCACGAACCAAGGGGAGGTACGTGGACCACCTGGACCTTTCTAATAAACCCTAACTTCCCCCCAGCCAGCCATTAGCCATCTCTTGTTCTCTTTAAAATGACCTTAAAACGCTGGTCGTCTATTCAATTAGGCTCTAAGTTCTGTCCGGCGTGGCACTGTGCAGGAAACTGATATAGATGTTATTGTTGTTGTTATTAGAGTAGTAAGTTGTTGTAATATTGTAGTTGTGAGAGTAGTGGTGATGACGGAATGTTGATAACGGTTGCATAAGTAGTAGTAGTAGTAGGAGTTGTAGTAGGAGTTGTAGTAGTAGTAGTGTAGCAGTAGTAGTAGTAGTAGTAGTAGTAGTAGTAGTAGTAGTAGTAGTAGTAGTAGTAGTAGTAGTAGTAGTAGTGAGGGCAGTGGCGCGATAGTACAAACAGCAGAAGGAAAAAATGACGTCAGAACACACGAGTCAAGAGTGACCTCATCCCACGCCCCGCCCTCTAAAGGGGAACCTCCGATACACCTCCCAACGTGACGTCACCTATTACGCTCTCTCCCTCTCCCTCTCTCCCTTTCCTTCTCCCTCTCTGGTCTCCTGGGAACTAACCATCTGTGTATATTAGGTCTCTGTCTGTCTCTCTCTCTCTCTCTCTCTCTCTCTCTCTCTCTCTCTCTCTCTCTCTCTCTCTCTCTCTGACACAACAGCGCCATCAATATTCATGCAAGTCCTTCGCTTTACATATACGTGATAATCTAGTGAAGGAAATCTAATAATTAATGCAGATGAAAGGTAAATGGTGTTGAATTACTAACATCTACCTGTAAATTAACGAAAAAAATACAAAAGGACTAACTTTCACGCATAAATGAACGTTATGCAATTAGGAATAGACGATAAATTTCACCTACGAATTATGAAATATACGAAAAAAAACGCCTGGAAAATAAATACCAATCAGAATTCTTCATAAAATCTTGCATAAAACGAAAAAAATCATCCTAAACTTAACGTCATCTGGAGGGCAGGTGAGGAAGGAAGTGAGGAGGAAGACATGGAGGGAGGGACGGAGGGAAGGAAGAAGGGAAGAAAGAAAATAAAAGAGGAAACGAAAAGGAAGACAGGGAGGCACAGAGGTAGGGAGGGTCGGCAAAGAGAGAGGCAAGGAGGGTTGGCAGAGACGTAAGGAAGGCAGGAAGAGAAGAAAATAAAATAAAGAACGAAAAAGAAAAGGAAGACAGGGAAGCAGATAGGCAGGGAGGGTTAGCAAAGAGAGAGGCAAGAAGGGTTGGCAGAGACGTAGGGAGGCAGGGAGGGAAAGAGGAAAGAATATAAAGGACGTAAAAGAAGAAATGCCTCAGGGATGGAAGATGGAGTGGAAAATTATATTAATCATCTGGTTCTTCTTTGCCTCGATTTCTATTCCTGGTCCCTCATTCCCTAATTGACTGAAGGATTTTGTAATAAATTGCTTTCTTTTACTGCCAGAATGCCTATGTGTCTTTCTCTGTGTCTGCATGTCTGTCTCCGTCTGTCGTCTGTCTCTCTGAAGCTAAAAGTCACATATCTTCACGTCATACTACAAAAAAAAAAAAAAAAAGAATTTATCGATGTTTCCCTGCCTCTTGGTTTTCTGTCCCTTCCTTTTCTCTCTTTCTTTCTCTCTGACGGCAAGACCCACGCATCTTTCCATATTAGCAAAGAAAAAGTTAATTATCTCTATATCCCTATCTATCTGTGTTTGCCTCTCTGATCTTTCCTATATACACCTCTACGTCTCTCTCTCCCTCTCTCTTTGAAGGCACACATCTTTTCACATTAGCAAAGGAAGGGTAGCATTTTTGGGGCACTGAACAGAAGCAACGAGGGACCAGAAGACTTCATATCCTCCCAGGCGTTGTCGATCCAAGCCTTCTGAACCAATACGTGTCCATTTAATCAAGACACACGAAGGCCTCCGAGCCCCAGGGAACAGCGGAGGGCGAGGCGAAGTGGGGCAGAGGAGCGAGAGAGGGAAGGAGTGCAGAAGTGAAGGAGAGAGTGTGTGTGTGTAGGAATGAATGAGATGAATAAGTCATGTGTTTATATTAAAGATAACATGGTGCTACTGTTGCTACTGCTGCTACTACTACTACTACTATTACTACTATTACTACTACTACTACTTCTACTACTAAACTCACTCTTGTCTGTCTCTCTCTCTCTCTCTCTCTCTCTCTCTGTAATTCGTTTTCCTGTTCCTTTACTCGTTTTCTATTTGTAGGTTAAGAGAACTCAATTTCTCCTCCTCCTCACCTCTCTCTTCCTCCTAATTATTCTTATTACTGCTTCAATTATGTTCCTTTACGAGGCATGCGAGTCTACACACACACACACACACACACACACACACACACACACACACACACACACACACACACACACACGCACGCACGCACGCACGCACGCACGCACGCACGCACACACACACACACACACACACACACACACACACACACGAGGAAATGCATCATAATATCAACATTTACTCGTCTCTATAAATATTCAATACTTGTAATGACGAGCCGGTTAAAAAATATGCATACACTGAAACATTCATACAGTGACTAATTATCACCTGGCGACACCTGGCAACGGAGCACTAAATATGCGTCAGGTGTGATTATACTTAATGATACATAGGGGTTCATATTATCGTTGTCATGAGCGTTTGAAAATAATGACTCTCTTTACCTGTCCTTATCTCTATCTCTGTGTCTCTCTCTCCGGAACACACATACATTATTATCTTTCTTTGTTTTCTCCTTTAAGATTATCGTCTCGTATATTTTTTCTATCTAGCGAACTCTTCCACACATTCGGCTCTTCCTCCGCTACTTAACATCCACTACAGCTTATCAAAACGCTAAAAATACACACGCACTACTATTCTCACTAAAATCTTGCATAAACTGTATGAAAATTATTGCTAAATTCATAAACATAATCTTGGAAACCTTGATAACTTCTACTACAACCTACCAAAACATAAAAATTAACACGCACTCCTATTCTCACTAAAATTTCGCAGAAAATACACAATTCCTAACGTTAAAGTACATACGTTACCTAGCCTACCTTACCCTACCTTACCCTACCCTACCCTCCCCCTGCTCTACCTTGTCCTAGCCTAACCTATCCTAACCTAACTTACCCTCCCCTAACCTAACCTAACCTAACCTAATCTATCCTAAGCAACCCTACCCTAACCTAACCTACCCTGCCCTATCCTATCCTAACCTATCCTATCCTAACCTAACCCAATCCAACCCAACTCAATCCAACCTAACCTAACCTAACCTAACCTTACATAACTCAACCAAGCACATTGATAATTCTGCAGTGCGTGTTGAGTCGATCACAAGAAGCAATATACAAGTAGAGAACCAAAGCACTCAAATAGGCCTTTCTTTTAACATTACCCTTAGCTGACCTTCTGTCCTGCATAAAAAAAAAAAAAACACTCCACCCAATTCACGACACAGAGGCGTAACCAACGGGGAATATCTGGGTTGCTAAATACGAGTTCTCTTTCGTTAGCTTGCGACACACATGCTTTACTAACAGGAACGAGCGGGGGTTGTAATATACGAGGACATTTCCTTTAGCAGGCGTAACTAACGTGGGGTAAAGGAGGGTGTTATTACCGGGAGTATTAAAGGGAAGGAGCCGCTCAGTCCAGGAACTTGTGAAAGGAAAGGAGAGACTGACCGAGGGTGTGGGAAATATACTGTTAATAAGCATTCCGAGAAGTTTTGCCAATATAGACACGGACACGCACACGCACAAGCACAAGCACAAGCACACGCACACATACACACTTCAAAACAGCCAATAGCAAAACTTAACCTAATTTAGTCTAACATAACTTAACACATGATCGACAAAGAACTGAGGTGATAGAAAAGAAAACGAGGGAAAGAAAACTACGAAAACTTTGAAATAAAGAATAACAGAAGGATATAAAAGAAAAAAAAATAATGCGAAGACACAAGGAAAACAAAGGTCATGAGAAAGCAGGATAAACGAAGGTAATTGAGGAAAAAAGGAGAGAAAAACCTGAGAACCATATAATAAAAGGAAGTAAAAGTAAAAATCTAACACAAGGAAAACTCTGAATAGATCATAGAAAAGCAGAAGGAAACGAAGAAAAAAGTCCTACCAGAGTCCTTACAGAGTCCTACTAAGTCCCATACATCCTGCAGGCAATAGGGACCTCTAGAAACTGTAAAGGTAAAGACTTCGTCGGTGAAGCCTCAGGGGAAGAGTTCGAAGCTTCAAGGAAACGAGGAAGAGGAAGAAGAGGCGATAAGGAGTCGAGAGGGAGAGGAGAACGAGAGGAGAGGTGTGGAGGGAAGATGGAGAGGGGTAGACGGAAGAATGGGAACTAGGAGGGGTGGAAGGAAGGGTGGAGGGAGAGTGGAGGAAAGGAAGGAGGACAGGGAAGAATGGGAAAGGGTTTAGAAGTGGAGGTATTCTTGGGAAGGGAGGCACAGGGAGAGAGAGAGAGAGAGAGGGGGAGGTAAAAACTAACTGGGTCAAGGGGGAACGAAAGTTAGAAGACTAGGTAGGAAGTTTTTAAAGGAAAGGACAAAAGACACAAATTCAATGAATATATAAGAAAAAAAATAGCAGAATATGTACGAAAGTTGAATTATAGCAAAACAAAAAAAGTGAAAAAAAATACATCACTCAAAAGCAAACAAACCTGTATAAAAAGATATTTCCCAAAAATAAAAATAAACTAAAATAAACCCTAAAAAAAGATACCAAACAGCAAAATAAATACACAAACGCAGCCACGCCTTAACCAAACCAAACCCAAACCAAACTAATCATTCCTAATCTCCATCAACAGAAACTTGAGGTGACTGGGGACTCGGGAACCCTAAGCACTCACTACCAAGACTTCAGCACCACACGCCCCACACTCACCTTCACTCAGCCACCATGACGATCAACGTGGGAGGAATCATCGCCATCGTCATCTTCTACCTTCTCATCCTCGCTGTCGGGATCTGGGCGGCGAAGAAGAAGCCTGAAGGAGAAGATGACGCAGATGATGTAATGTTAGCGGGGCGGAGCATAGGGATATTTGTCGGGATATTTACTATGACAGGTAAGTTTGGACAGGTGACTCATTGGATAGGGATAGAGGGTAGGAATATGGTTGTTGTGGTGGTATATTTGATAGGAATGTAGAAACTGGGTATTCTTTTTTATTTGTGTGTGTAATTAAGGAGTTATTGAGAGGTTTGTGGTATTAAGCTTTAAACATTTTTCAGTATAATTTAACGTGACATCGCTTCCTACTTATTTACTTACACACACTCACACTCACACTCACACACACACTCGCACACACACACACACACACACAAATCCCTGCCTAACGTATTACACAAATATAATTATCGTAACCAAACATAATGCACACACATCCCACACCTGCTCTCCTATGCCAGCACCCCCCCCACACACACACAAAACCCAAAAAATTCCTACCTTACATATAAAACAAATATAATTACATTTACCGAACATTAACCTAAAAACAAAACATAAGCAAAAACTATGAATAAAAAAAATAAAATAAAAAAATAATAATGTACATAATTAAATAAAGAATACTAAACATAACATTTTCTCTTCCTCTCAGCGACGTGGGTTGGCGGAGGCTACATAAACGGAACAGCAGAAGCGGTGTACGATACAGGCTTGGTGTGGTGTCAGGCTCCCTTCGGTTACGCTCTTTCTCTAATCTTCGGTAAGTAAGAGACAGAGAACCTGTTGAATTCTTCCATGTCCTATTTTTGACACAGTACTGTATTCTCAAACATTTCCGTGTCTTTTTTCTTTCATATCTAACAGGGTCTAGTGGGTTTTTAATGATAAAATGGCCTTATTCGCAAGCTGTTCCGTGTTTCATCTATCTTCTACCGTGTTTCGTCTATCTTCTACAACTTCTAATAGGGTCTAGTGGGGTCTATAATGATTTTCAATGATAGTTTGGTCTTATTCCCAAACTATAACGTGTTTTGTCTTGTCTTTACAACCTCAAACAAGGTCCAGTGAAGCCATTGTGATTATCAAGGATAATTTCATGTTACTAACTACACTTTTACAAATAATTAATGACACTACGTTAGGGTAAGTTATGTTATGTTAGGTTAAACACATGTGAACCTGACTAATCATATCTGTGTGTGTCTGAAAACAGTCCTTGTCCCAGTTCAAAGCATTCACGAGTAACAGGACAGGGAGACCTAGAAAGAAGCAGAGAAGCACTTAAACACACTCACACTGACACAGACACTTCAATCAATTCTTACCTTTCCATTTCACCATTTGTCTCCAATTATTGCTGTCCTTTGCATCTGCCTCCGTGACTCCCTTTACAATTCCACTTCTATTCCATCCCTCCATCTTCATCTTCTCGTTGATCTTCCCTCAATTCCTGCCGGCACAGATCAGTTCAGTACAAGGCATGGGATAAACTTTGGCATCCGCTCTTACTACGCTGGTTTCTCAGTGTTTTTCTATATCTTTTATCCAGTTAATATTTCTCTCTCACAGGTGGCGTCCTCTTCGCTAACAAGATGCGCTCCCAAGGTTACGTGACGATGCTGGACCCGCTGCAGGACAAGTTTGGGGAGCGCATGGGTGGTCTTCTGTTCCTGCCGGCGCTGTGTGGGGAGGTGTTCTGGTCAGCTGCTATCCTCGGCGCCCTGGGTGAGTGTTCCGGCTGGGGGAAGAGGAGGAGGATAAGGTGGTGATGGTGGGGGAGTAAGAGGGGCGTCATTGAATGGGTAAACTAAAGGATAATTTCAGAAGGAAAAAATGTTTCATGAGTTGAGGATTCGAAGAGAGACGTGAAATTATTCGAAGCAATGAGTCATCAACTGATACACACAGGAGGGGAAGCAAGAGGAGGGAGTGAAGAGGAGGAGGAGGAGAAGAAAGAGGAACAATTTAGTATTTCAAAGATTGCGAGAAAAAAAACAAGAATTTACGAGTTAAAAAAAAAGACAACTGAAACTATACGAAGCGTTAACACACACACACACACACACACACACACACACACACACCTTGTTTCAGGGTTTTTGCGTCAATGTGAATTATTACCAGGTGCCTTTGTTTTCAAGAGAAGGTTCCGTGACGCGCTAGATTACAGGAAATAATTCACGAGGCAGAGAAAAGATTAGCAAGATTACCAAAAGACAAAAATGAAACCAGTGAGTCTTCAGCAGAAATTCCATGTACCTAACAAAAAAAAAGGACAATAACTTTATAAGATTCAAATAGCATGAAGTTGAACGAAAACGAAAGAAATATAAAGAGAGAAAACACGATGCATTCCTTTTTCCTGTGCTCTTGCTCACAAAGATTAATTTCAAAGACAGTAAAGATCATCAGAATAGTTCTCAATACTTCTCTTCATAATACAGAAATCTTGTTAATCTCCCACTAGAATCAAACCAACTTAAATCAAAACAACGAAACACCAACTAGAGCCTCTGAAATGTACAGAAGGCGTAGAAGTGTTTCAGAATATGCCCTTAACTCTAACATCGATTAGGAAAACAAAACAAAACTGCAACACAAACCTAACACTCGTTGAAAAAACCTCAACGTGTATAGAGGTCCCAGAGAGAAGGGAAACGGATTACACACAAGGGGAAATAGAGAGAAAACCTCCACGTATTGGCTAGATGTGGAGTGCTTGCCTGTGGTGTGGTGTGTTCAGTGTGCTAAGTGCGTTAAAGGTAGTGCGTGGTGCGTCCGAGCAGGATAAAGTGGACCCAAGAGGCGAAGAGGAACGTGCTTGCTTTAATAGGAAGGGACATGCATGGTTTTTTTAAAGGGACCTCGAGAGAGAGAGAGAGAGAGAGAGAGAGAGAGAGAGAGAGAGAGAGAGAGAGAGAGAGAGAGAGAGAGAGAGAGAGAGAGAGAGAGAGAGAACCGACCATTCATTGTGACCAGGCCATTTGCTTGCTCACTTAAAAAAAAAAAAATAGATTGCGCAGGAAACTTATATTCCTTTTAAGCAACAAGGAAGAACCGTTTCTCTCTCGGAATATTGCATACACACACACATAGAAAGCTAGTGGATAGATAAGAGAGATAGACATTGAGATAGATAGATAGAAATAGATAAATAGACATACTGAAAGACTGATAGATGTTTTTCTGACCACACTTTAGAAGTTACAACATAATTAGATAACCATAGGAGTTTAGATACACACAAAATAAATGCAATTGTGAAATATATGGTCAACGAAAACATACACTAACCAGAGAGACATCACACTGACGATACACAGTCTGCAGAAATCAGAGGGAACTGGAGACGGAAATCCAAGAAAGAGAAGTGAAACAGGAGCAGAAACTCATACACAGGTGGAGAGAACACAAGAGCAAGGGTCAGAAGCTTCGAAGCGCTTCAGAACACGACTCCCGCATGACTCTTTGACCCTTGAGTCTCGAGCACACGTGAACGAGGCACGAGGCGAGGCGTGGATGTAAACAAGGGAACTAGAGCGACAGGAAGTGAAGGAAAGGAGTTAAACGGGTGACGTCAGACTCGAGGCAAGTGGGCGGTTAAGGTGGAGCAACCCGAGGTCTTATTTATGAGCCTTACCCCAACTGTGAGCCTTCCAGGGGGGTAAAATAATACTTGTCACGCTCCTAGGAACATGCAAGAAGGCATTTCCTACATCTTTTCATTTTTCTTTTTTTTTCTTACGCAGGTACGAATTTAGAAAAGAGTTAAGATTCCAGACTTCCATGGGATTTGAGTGGGATTTTTCATGCATCCCACGAGGACCTGAACTGGGGAAAGGAGGGGAAGAAGAGGGACAGAGAGGCCAGAGGGGAGAGGGAGGAAGAAGAGGACGAAAAGAAGATAGAATGAGTATGAGTAAAGGTGCAATGGATAAAGAATAGCAATACAAGGAAGGAAAGGAGAGAGACAGAGAGAGCAGAGTGGACAGAGAGGAAGAAGAGGACGAAGGAAAGAAGATAGAGGATAGAGGAAAGGTACAAGGAGTGAAAGGAGAAGGACAGAGAGGACAAATAGGACTGAGAGGAAGAAAAGGACGAAGGAAAGAGGATAGAGGATAGAGGAAAAGTACAAGAGATCAAGAATAGCGGTACGAGGAGGGAGAGGAGAGGAACAGAGAGCAAAGAGGACAGAGAAAAAGAAAAGGACAAGGAGAAGAGGACAGAATGAGTATGAGGAAAGATACAAGTGATCAAAAATAGCGATACAGTCCCATCAGCCACCCAGTCACGTAGTTATGGTGCGTGGGTCTTCATTCCTCAGCATCTCAGCGGACAGGAAGGCTCAAAGTTACTCCTGATCTGCTGAAACTCAGACAAAAATCAAAAGTTAAGCGAAGAAACAGAAAAAAAAAAAATGTGAAGAGTCTTAGACATTTTTATATAAAGAAGGTGATTTTTGGAGTAGGCGAGGGTGTGTTAGTCTGTGAAGATTCTAATGTTCTGGAAACGATACAAAAAATCAAAAGTTAACCCTTAAACTGCGGCGATCGCTTATATAATCAAGCCTCTCGAGTACTGTGACGCGGCGATCGCTAATGTAAACATGAATTTTCGCGGGGAATGTTTTGAATTTTCGTGGCGCGTTTCCCTTCAGACCTGCTCTTGTGACTCCTCCCCACTTATATGTGTTACCATCATGAGGGCTCCAGATACTATAACAAGGGCCTCACTTGAGTTTTTACGGAAAAGTAGGAAACACCTGGAAACTCCTCTTGACTCGTCGGGTAGAATCCAGCCTTGAGTATCAGAAAACGTAGAAAACTTTATAGGGGAGATCAAATTATCCTATAGTTTATTACTTCTATCTCAATCAAGAGATTATTGTTATTATATCAGCTTCTTACGGCATAGGGGCAACGATCCTAGTAGCATTTTGAGCTGTGGTATTGTACTGCATGACTTGTGTCATGCAGGACACACACACACACACACACACACACACACACACAGCTCAATCAAACATACCCAATACGTACAAAACATCCGTACAGAGGACACACACACACACACACACACACACACACACACACACACACACACACACACACACACACACACACACACACACACAGATAAAGTTCTATCATACATACATATGTACAAAACATCTGTACAGAAGACTCGTATCATGTAGGATACGCAGAAACACACACACACACACACACACACACACACACACACACACACACACACACATATATATATATATATATATATATATATATATATATATATATATATATATATATATATATATATATATATATATATATATATATATATATAGAGAGAGAGAGAGAGAGAGAGAGAGAGAGAGAGAGAGAGAGAGAGAGAGAGAGAGAGAGAGAGAGAGAGAGAGAGAGAGATTTTTTTTATTTCATTTCAGAGAGAGAGAGAGAGAGAGAGAGAGAGAGAGAGAGAGAGAGAGAGAGAGAGAGAGAGAGAGAGTAAAAAAAGGCCCAGCTTGGTACCACTCAGCTCCCAACCCGGACCATACAGTGCACCCGACGTGTCACTTGTTCCCCGCGCTTTTCAAAGCCCACGAAGTTTTGTAGGCCTATTTCTTGCTCTATTTATTTATTTACAGATTCAAAACTTCGGTATTACTGCATTTTGGATGTTTGCCATTCATGGCATACAATTCAAAATATATTTTTTCTGACATGGGAATGTTTATATTTTAGAGGCACCAAAACATTCAGCAGTTAGGAATTAGCAGTTTAAACAAAAAAAGGAAAAAAAAAAAGAGGATTTAGAATTTCACATAGAAAGCGAGTGAGGTTATTTCTACAGGATAAAGAGAGAGAGAGAGAGAGAGAGAGAGAGAGAGAGAGAGAGAGAGAGAGAGAGAGAGAGAGAGAGAGAGATTAGAATATTGAAGTGTATGGAATATACTCTTAAATGAAACCGACACAAAACATATAAGGAAACGAAAAATCAGAAAAGAAAGGTTGAAGGAGGAGTATTAAACCTTCACAGTGGGTTACTTATGCAGGAGACGAAAGTATGTATATTGTTGGCGTTGATTTCCTGCAGGTGCGACGCTCTCTGTGGTGTTGGATATGGAGCAGGAGCTAGCCGTCATCCTATCCGCGTGCATTGCCGTTGCCTACACGCTCTTCGGGGGTCTGTACGCGGTGGCTTACACGGATGTGGTTCAGCTTGTGTGCATATTCTTGGGCCTGGTAATAAGGAGTGGCACGCGTGTTCTTAGTTACGTAGTTGGAGTGTTTTAGGCGTCATAGAGAGACAGACGGAGAAAACAAGAATGATTAAGTCCCGTCTTTACCTTTCATTACCTGCTCCTGTGTGTCTTAGGTGTAGTGTAGGTGTTAGTGTGTACAATCACCAACAGTGTCACCACCAGTCATCACCAGTAACTCACCACCACAACCCAAGTGACCGCATGTAAGGGTTAGCCTCCAGTCTCAGTCACTACACTCACGCAAACACCGACACTTGAATGTGCTGGTATAGTATAAAGCTAATAGAACCATCACGCCCACGCCTGCGGTTCAAGGGGCGCAGGTCAAGTTACTCACGCCCAGCAGGTTACCAAGATGAGTCGTCGAAAGGTATGTGATTCTTCCCGTCTCCTCCCGGCTTCCCATTTACATAGAGTTTTCATGTAGGTATTAGTGAGTTTTTACGTAACACTGAGAGGCGCAGCGAATGTTTCCCTCGAGGACTGACGCGCTGAGGTTTGACTTTTTCTGTATCTTTTCGCTTATTACGTGAAAATATTAACCAAAACAAAGGCATCGTGTTTATATGAATGAATACCAACATTATCTTGTTTTATTTACACTGTGGCAAAGCAGAACAGCCCTTTCATTACAGGGCATCATAAGCTCTTCAAAATTATTAGCACAGAAACACAGAGAACAGAGAATAGATTGATTATAAGTTATTTTTTTCATGGATGCAAGAATGTTTGAGGGACAAGTGTATGGAAATCCTTTGACAATTTGCAAAGAAAATGGTGTAGTTTTGATTTGGTTGAAGTATTCGAGAAAGAGAGAGAGAGAGAGAGAGAGAAAGAGAGAGAGAGAGAGAGAGAGAGAGAGAGAGAGAGAGAGAGAGAGAGAGAGAGAGAGAGAGAGAGAGAGAGAGAGAGAGAGAGAGAGAGAGAGAGAGAGAGAGAGAGAGAGAGAGAGAGAGAGAGAGAGAGAGAGAGAGAGAGAGAGAGAGAGAGAGAGAGAGAGAGAGAGACTATATTCATGAAACAAGAAGAGAAAATAGAGTTGATGTACTTTGAGGATACAAATATTTAAGCCTTTAGTGAAAAAAAATGCCTATGATATAACATGTGAATAGAGGAAAAATTGTAAAAACTGTGAAAGGTTTAAACCTACCCAAAAAAAAAAAAATGTATATGAAACAAAACAAAATACTTAAACTTAATAAATCATGACACACTTTACAAAGACACTTCACTTATGGCCACTTATGACTACTTACGGACCACAGACAGAAAAAAAAAGGAAAGAAATAGACAGACAGACAACTCATCTATGGGGAAGAGAGCAGGGAATAACAACATTAGGACAGACAGCCAGTCAACTCTCCTTTCCACATTTCCAGCCTCCTGAAGGGAATTCAATAGTGTGTTTAACTAATTGACGTGTGTGTGTGTGTGTGTGTGTGTGTGTGTGTGTGTGTGTGTGTGTGTGTGTGTTAGGTAAGAGCTCTTGAATCTTTAGAGACTATGATGAGAGTTCCAGTAAATAAACTTATGGACATTAAGGTAACTTTTACGAGACCAAAGAGTATTCCAGCCTCTCAGAGTACTTTCCAAGTGCCTCGAGGAGTTTCCAGAGGCAATAATAAGGGTTCAGACTCTCCCAGTAATTTCTAAAAGAGATCTAAGAGTCCAACACTACAGTTTCAATTGTTAGTAGCTTCCATGCTCCTGTTTATGAAGGTTATGTGTTAATTTTAGTCCGTTCTGGTAATCTCGAATATGTTCAATGCGATACTCAAGGGGATTAGGAAATACTGAAGGTTTACAAGAGGTGTACGTGGCTTAAGGATTTCAAGTGGGACTGAAAAGATAATAAGTAGGTTCCGAGGCGTTCATAGGGAATTCAGAGGGATTGAAAAGGTATTTAAGGAAATTTTCAAAATTCAAGAAGTTTCGAAGGAGTTCAAGAGGATTCAAGAGAGTTTTATAGGCCTGCATGGGATTCAAAGGAGTTCATTGTGATTAAAAGAAGATTCGAAAGGTTTCAAAAGGAGTTCAAAGGAGATTCAAAGAATTTCAATGAGTTTAGAAGAGAACTCCAAAGATTTCTAAGGTTTCAAGGGATTTCATAAACAGCTTAAGAGTATTGAGGGAGGTTCAAATGAGTCAATGAGGATTTAAGGAGTTCAAAAAGATTCAAAGCAGTTCAAAGGAATTTACAGGATAACAAATGGTTTTCAAGGCAGATTAAGAGTGTTCAGAGAGACTTAAGAGAAGATTCCTGGAGTTTTAAGGGTGTTGAAGGGCTTAGATTGGTTCAGGGTGGGAGAGATGAGGTTGGTGAGGGTGGTAAGGGGTGAGGTTGGATGGAGTCTCTAAGGTGTCGGAAGGGTGAGGTGGGCGTGTCAGGGGTGTGTTGGCCGCAAGAAGATTGAGTCACACGCAGGGGGCGGCGGTGACCAGCGGGCGATGGTGTGGCCAGATATCGATCACACGACCTTTACCTGGTCCCCGCAGCGTACCTTGCCGCTCTCTCTCTCTCTCTCTCTCTCTCTCTGATTTTTATTTTTGCTTTTTCTTTTACTCTTAAGGTATATTACATTATTATTATTCTTGTTGTTTTGTTGTTGTTGTTGTTGTTGTTACTCTTCCTATTAGTACTACTACTACTACTACTACTACTACTACTACTACTACTACTACTACTACTACTACTACTACTACTACTACTACTACTAACTATTCCCAGAAGGTAAAATAAAGGGAATACATTCATACATTATGGAATCTGAACAAAAACCACTGAAAAAATAGCATCCTGATTAATTAGACTACTCGTGTATATCTTTTCTTCATATTTTTTCATTCCATTTCAATTAGTAGAAAAAAAAGGCAAGTTCGGTTCTGGAATTAATTTCGGGACCATTAATAATTTTGTAAACGCTTGAACTAAAGTCAGTCTGAGCTCCGAACGTATTTCATTCAAGGCACGTCTCTCTCTCTCTCTCTCTCTCTCTCTCTCTCTCTCTCTCTCTCTCTCTCTAAGAAAGAAAACACTCGAAAATGTAACTAGGTCAGTGGTGTGATCCGAGAGAGAGAGAGAGAGAGAGAGAGAGAGAGAGAGAGAGAGAGAGAGAGAGAGAGAGAGAGAGAGAGAGAGAGAGCAGAGGAGGAGGAGGCGGAGGGGAGAGAAGAGGGATGAATAACCGCCTCGAGGAACACGCAGATCGGTGGAGGGCAATGATTTGGAAGGAGGAGGAGGAGGAGGAGGAGGAGGAGGAGGACGGCGCTGTACCTTCATACTTTTCACGCAACTGGAGTAGGCAGTAGTCACCTGCCGCCCGGTGGAATACTCCAGGAGAGGTACTTACGGGGATGTAGGCAGTGCTGCAGACTGAGTGATTCCCCGTGTCCTCTCTTCCCGGTTCCCTTTGTGGTCTCATTTATACAATTGAGCAGCTGCAGCCTGCCCTCTAAAGACAACTTCTACTACTTCCTACACTACACTACAACACCTTACACTTTTACACTCTCTTCAAATCAAAATTTAATAATGGCTTCACCACGCCCTGCCTCGGAGTCCCCCTCTGGGGAGGGGACCATAAATGTCCCCAGGTCGGACTGCCCCTCTGCTGTCGACCTTGGGTGTCTTGACACTTCATCTAATACTTTCACTATCAATTTCTGCAACATTCGTGGCCTTCGTTCTAATTTTCAATCTGTGGAACACCACCTCTCCTCTACTAAACCTCATCTTCTCTTCCTAACTGAAACACAGTTGTCTGTGACTACTGACAGCAGCCCTTTTCTGTTCCCTCCTACTTGCTCTATCCTCATTTTCAATCCAAAGCTGGATGTTGCGCATACGTGCGTAACGACACCACTTGCTCTCGTGCCCACAATCTTGAATCTTCAGAATTTTCTACCATCTGGCTAAGACTTCAATGTCACTCTCTAACTAAATTCATCTGTGCTGTATACCTCTCACCTAATTCCTCTGACTATGTAAAATTCTTTGACTATTTGACTTCCAAGGTGGAGCACATCTTATCTCACTTTCCTTTTGCTGAGATCTCCATTTTAGGGATTTCAATGTTCACCACCAGCTTTGGCTTTCATCTTCTTTCACTGACCAACCTGGTGAACAAACCTTCAACTTTGCTATCCTTCATGACCTAGAGCAGCTAGTGCAGTTCCCTACCCGTATTCCTGACCGCCTTGGAGACACGCCCAACATTCTTGATCTTTTCCTAACCTCCAACCCTTCTGCTTACTCTGTTAAACTTTCCTCTCCGTTGGGCTCCTCCGACCACAATCTAATTTCCGTTACCTGTTCTATCACTCCAGTGCAGCCTCAGGACCCGCCTAAGCGGAGGTGCTTCTGGCATTTTAACTCTGCTAAGTGGGAGGAACTAAGGCAGTACTATTCTGATTTCCTTGGGATGATTATTGTTTTCATGTCAGAGATCCTTCTCTTTGTGCCGAGCGCATAACAGAGGTGATTATCTCTGGCATGGAGCTATACATTCCTCATACTTTCTCTAACCCTAAAGCTAAAAAGCCTTGGTTTAACTCTGCTTGTTCTCGTGCTGTCAATGATAGAGAGGCGGCTCACAAACGGTTCCGTAGCCATCCAACTGCTGAAACTCATGCCCTATATATTTCTGCCCGTAATCATGCCAAATCTATTCTCCAACTTACTAAAAACTCTTTCATCAATAGAAAATGTCAAAGTCTTTCCAATTCTAACTCCTCTCGAGATTTCTGGCATCTAGCCAATAATATCTCTAACAACTTTACTTCTTCGTCTTTCCCTCCTTTACTTCATCCAGATGGCTCTACAGCTGTCTCTTCTTTTCTAAAGCTGAACTCTTCGCTCAAACCTTTGCTACCAACTCAACTTTGGATGATTCTGGGCATATTCCTCCTACTCCTCCACCCTCTGACTACTTCATCCCTAAAATTAAAATTCTTTATAAAGACGTTTTCCTGGCCCTCTCTGGCCTTGATTCTCGGAAGGCTTACGGTCCGGATGGAGTCCCTCCTGTTGTTCTCAAAAACTGTGCTTCCGAACTCGCTCACTGCCTGGTCAAACTCTTTCATCTGTGTCTCTACTTCTATTTATCCTTCTTGCTGGAAGTTTGCTCACATTCAACCTGTCCCTAAAAAAGGTGACCACTCCAATCCTTCTAACTACCGCCCTATAGCTTTGATTTCCTGCCTTTCTAAAGCCTTTGAGTCTATCCTTAATAGGAAGATAATGAGGCATCTATCAGCTCACAACCTTCTCTCTGATTGCCAGTATGGTTTCCGTAAAGGCAGATCTACTGGTGATCTTCTTACTTTCCTAACTGAATCTTGGTCATCCTCTTTTAGGGACTTCGGTGAAACCTTTGCTGTCGGCCTTGACATATCGAAAGCCTTCGATAGAGTCTGGCACAAATCTTTAATTTCTAAACTACCCTCCTACGGATTCTATCCTTCTCTCTGTACCTTCATCTCCAGTTTCCTTTCCGATCGTTCTATTGCTGCTGTAGTAGACGGTCACTGTTCTTCCCTAAAACTATCAACAGTGGTGTTCCACAGGGTTCTGTCCTATCACCCACTCTCTTTCTATTATTCATCAATGATCTCCTAAATCTGACTCAATGCCCTATCCACTCCTATGCTGATGATACCACCTTGCATTATTCAACAGCGTTCAACAGACGCCCAACCCAACAACAATTAAATGACTCAAGGCGAGATGCTATAGGACGCCTAACTTCTGATCTTTCACTTGTTTCTGATTGGGGCAGAGAAAACCTGGTTTTGTTCAATGCCTCAAAACTCAATTTCTACAACTATCTACTCGACATAACCTTCCAGACAACTATCCTCTCTTCTTCAATAACACTCAACTTCCCTCTCCTCTACATTAAACACACTCGGTCTATCCTTCACTAAAAATCTAAACTGGAAATTTCACATCTCTACTCTTGCTAAATCAGCTTCCAAGAAGTTAGGTGTCCTATGGCGTCTTCGTCCATTTTTCTCCCTCCCAGCTGCTTGCTCTGTACAAGGGCCTTATCCGCCCGTGTATGGAGTATGGCTCTCATGTCTGGGGGGGATCCACACACACAGCTTTACTAAACAAGGTGGAATCTAAAGCTTTTCGTCTTATCAACTCTTCTCCTCTAACTGACTGTCTTGATTCTTTAAGTCACCGCCGCAATGTTGCATCTTTATCTGTC
>NC_059283.1:5656011-5673511 GCF_017591435.1 Portunus trituberculatus | reverse complement strand
AACGCGTCATCGTACGGAAGAGGTTAATAACATATGAAACAAGATGAATACAAAACAAATACGCTCGGAAAATTCTTTCTATACTATCTTCATAAAACAGAGGACGAATCGAATACATAAAAAAAAGATAAATAGAAAATGCATTAACAGAGTAGTATGATCATTTTCCTCCTTATATTTTCCTCCCAGATTTAATCATACACATAAGTAAAGAATGGAATATACCACACAAACATACCCATAATTCCTCCCTCTGTACTTCCTCCCACAAAAGCTACAGGAGAGGCAGAGCAAGCCAGGTGAAGAGCAAAAAGCAAGGATCGAGTCAGGTATGAATGAAAACCAAACAGCACAGGTAGCGTATCTTCCCCTCCGACACTCACCTGTCTGCCTTAATTAGCCTCAGGTGTGCTTAGATTCACTCACTAAAGGGAAAAAATAAAGGCATGACGCGTTTTCCCTCTAGGCGCGAAAAACTACTGGAAAATAAAGAGAAAATAAGGAAAAGTCTGGTGTCTCGCTAATGAGAAGCAGGTATTTTTCTTTGTCTTTTTCCTCCAGGGTCTTCTTTCCTCAGTGTTTGAGTTAAATGCGCCCTAATGAAGGTGATTAGACAACACACACGTGGAAAGAAGGGCGAGGCGGCTCAGACCAGGTGCGGGTCACTGGATATGTTGTATTTAATGATGGGATAACTCTATTACAATCAGGTTAAGTGTTAGATTAATGGGAGCAAAACGTGTTCTGGGCAAAAAAAAAAAAAAGAAAGAAAATTAAATACCTCAGTAAATAAATAAATAAATAAAAAAAAGATGAAAAAGATCGTATATAACTTGCTGTCTATATAGTACGAAGGAATACACCAGCAACTTCAGTAATAAGAATCTGCTACCTATAATACAAAAGCTACATTTCTGCCCAGGTACCCTTTATACACGCAAGACGTAAGGGAGAGGTGGGTTAAGGTGAAGCAGCAGGTACGCAGGTAAACTCAGCAGACACCAGCAGGCGATCAATACTATTTCAAAAGAGCAAAAAGACAGAAGCAAAAAAGAAAAATAATAATGAAAAAACGCTGCCAGGAAGTGAAGTGTTGAAGGGAATATGTTGATGAACTCTGACCTTTTACATGTACAGCCGCGTGACCTGGTTGGGTGTGTTCTCTCTCTCTCTCTCTCTCTCTCTCTCTCTCTCTGACATTTTTTCAGTTTAAATGGTCACTTTTCACTCGTGTTCTGCATAAAAAAAGTAAATAGCCATGTAAAATAACTTTGAACTTAAATATACACATGAAATAAAAGTAGTCTCTCTCTCTCTCTCTCTCTCTCTCTCTCTCTCTCTCTCTCTCTCTCTCTCTCTCTCTCTCTCTCTCTCTCTCTCTCTCTCTCTCTCTCTCTCTCTCTCTCTCTCTCTCTCTCTCTCTCTCTCTCGGTCCCAAGACTCTCCTACATACAATATACCATGAAATATTTAGAGAACATGCAACGCTGTGTAAAGAATGGAGGGAGCAGTGACGGCCGTGTGTGTGTGTGTGTGTGTGTGTGTGTGTGTGTGTGTGTGTGTTCACGTTTCCATATGTGCTAAATAACAGTTCTTCGTATTCTACAAAATGACTGAATAATTTGATAAGTGACACTATTTCCTTGCATTTTTACTATTATTCCCTCATCTTAGCTGCGTAATAGTGCTAAGTGTTCATTATACACTTACACACTTAAAGCCCAGAGTGTGAGGGAGAGCAGGAGGTAGCAGCTGGAGAGGTAAGTATAAAATGTTAAGTGTTAAATAACTGCATGAAAAAATTTTAGGCTCTAGTTCCTGTTTTGAGTCAAATTGATGTTCTGACATGTGTCGACACGTTCTGACAAGCATGTTCTCTTAGTCCTCTTAATCTGCTTCTTGGTTTTGCAGGGATGTGTGTGTGTGTGTGTGTGTGTGTGTGTGTGTGTGTGTGTGTGTGTGTGTGCAGAGCCAATAAAGCACTGTACACACTTCTCTCCAAAGTAGGTGTTTTTTTTATTGCTCTTTCTTCATCGGTGCTTCATTATCTCAGTTTTAAAGATTCACATCACACAACGTTAGTCATTCTCAAGCAAAACATGACCAAGGATTGCAGTTAATCTCCAGGCACTTCGCTGCACTAACGCTACTGAAAATACCTTTACTAACAGCATATTTTTACTTAAAACAATGATTCTAACCAAAAAAAAGCTTAATAAACCATAAATGCAGTCAGTTCTAAGCGTCTGTTGACTCTTCGAATATTAATAACATTTAACACTTCATTTGAGTAATTTAGGGCAGTTTAGGAAATAAAAATGAAGTAACAGGCAGGGAAAGATTAAAATTATTCAGTCAGTCACTTCATAAGCTGTCAATTATTGCCTGTGAGATTACAGACTAAAACTACGACAAATTTCAGCTCATTCGTAGCCTAGAAATAAAAACCCTTCATTCTTTAAATCACGCAAGACACAGACAGAACATTATTGCATTAGTCTCTTTCTTAGTTGTCAAATATAGCTTTGGAGTTTACGCATATTCATTTACTCATAGAAGGAAAGTTAAGATTTCTATATCCTTTAAGACACCGTAGGATCTGTGAAGGACATTTCGCTCCCTTCAATCCCTAGTGGCTGTGCATTCCCTTCGCCTGGAACCATCCTGCGGTAGGGGACGTGATCGGAACGGAGAAGGACTGGATTGGGGAGGTGGACAACTCAGATCTGGGACTCTACTTCGACTACTGCCTCCTGCTGGTGTTCGGCGGCATCCCCTGGCAGGTTAGAACTCTCTCTGGTATTGTTTGCTTTCCTCTTCCTTCTTCCTTGAGGGCAAATGAACTCCTTCAGTACTAGGACGCTTTTCTACCCGAGTTTTGGGTATATTTAGACATCTTATTTACATTAGAGAGGATCTATGGAGATGAGAAGATTAATAACCAGAGTCTTCAATATTTCAATCCCTACATAAGTTTCTGAAGCTGTATAAAATCACCAAATAGCAACCAGAATGGATATGAAAACGCGTCATGTACTGAAGAGGTTGAATAAGAAATAGAGGAAACCAAATAAACAACAGGAAATACATACAAAACTGGGAGACGGTACAAAAACATTCAGTCCCACGCACTAGACTGATTAATTTCTGTGTTCTTGTGTCTTTTATGTCCTCCAGGTATTTTAGGGGATGTTCTTCTGCTTTCCAGGTGTATTTCCAGCGTGTCCTGTCCAGCAAGTCGGGACATAAGGCGCAGGTACTGTCCTACGTGGCTGCCTTCGGGTGCCTCATTATGGCAGTGCCCCCCGTCATCATTGGTGCCATTGCGAAGGTCACGGGTGAGTCAGCAGTGCCACGTGGAGGATGGGAAGGAACAGGAAGACTTGGGCTGGGTTAGAGAGAGGAGGATTGGTGGTAGGAAATGAGAGGATGGGAGGTATTAGGAAGAAAGAAACAAAGAGATAGGGGGAAGGAGAAAAGTGGAAAGGAAAGGAATTAAAAAGAAACTAGGAAGGGAAGGAAATTGGAGAAAGAAAAGGAGAGGAGGAAAGGTATTAAGAGGAAAGGGATAAGGAAGGGACTGATATAGGAGAGAGAGGAGTAAAAGGAAGGAGTTTTGAAAGGAAGAAATAGTGGAGAGAAGGAGGGAAGAGGAGAGGAAGGAAGAGTGCCACGTTTAGGGACGGTGCTATATTAAGGAAGGAGGGAGAGGGAAAAAGGAGGAAGAGGAAAGGAGGGAGGGAAGGAGGAGGAGATGGTGAAAGTTTTGGTGACATGAGAGGCGCGAGTCTTCTTGATTAAATTCTTATTGTATTTTTGTCTTTTTCATGATTTTCCTTTTTCTCACTCTGTTTTCTTATTTGTCTTGCTCTTTTCTTTATCTTCATTGTTTCCTATCATCTACTTTAAGTTTACCCAGTATCTTCATTATCTTTAATATGATTCGTGTCATTTAACTATATTTTTTTCTCTCAATTTTCCTTATTCCTATCCACCATTTTTTTTTGTTTATCTTCACTGTTCCATATCTTCTTACTTTAAATTTATCTTCCATTTCATAATCATCTTAGTATTTCCTATAATTTGTACATTTTTTTTCTCTCTCTCTTGTAATGACTTTTCACTTTCTTTACCTGTTCTTTCGTTTACTCCTTTCATTCGCTTCTTTATCACTCCATTCCAGCCACACGCCACTCTCTCCTTCCGTGTTTATTCCTTTACTTCACTGCTTTGCACTTACTTTCACTCTTGACAGTCACTCTTTCAAACCACTAACTTCACACACTCAGATCTCTACTAGTCACTCCTTATTTTCTACATTACTCGTCTGTACTTTTACTTCACACTACCACACACTCATACTTCCTCTCTTGCACAATTTACACTGTCTTCACACCTAACCTAACTTCACCTCATCTAATCTAACCTAATCTTCACACTACCTGGACACATCCAACCTTACCTACGCTAACCTAACTTTACACTAATTCAAGACATTTGCCCCAGACTTTTGGCTAACTCTTATTATCTTTAAGGGAACTGGCAATCAAGTGGGCCCTTTTTTTTTCATTTTTTGTCGCTCTTGGCCAGCTCCCCCTCTAGCATAAAATGAACCTAACTAATTCACGCTACCTCCACTCACACACCTAAATATAACACTCTACCTCTCCCTTCTCTCTCTCTCTTTCCCTGCAGACTGGAACCAAACAACACTGGAATGCGAGGTTGTGGAAACGTGCATCTCGAGTAACCACACCGCCATGATTCTGCCTTTGGTCATCCAGCACCTTACTCCTCCCTTCGTGTCCTTCGTGGGTCTCGGCGCCATCTCCGCTGCTGTCATGAGCTCCGCAGACTCCTCAGTGCTCTCCGCAGCTTCCATGTTCTCCAGGAATATTTGGAAGCTTATTTTCAGGCAGAATGTGAGTGATTGTGACTTTCTGATGTGTCTTAGCTCGTGTTGTGTTCTTTTTCTTCGTTCTTTCTATGTATTTATCTTTTTGTCAATCTTTTTTATGTTTTTATACTTTTTTTTTAGCTTGCGTTTATTTGTTGTTCTTCAGATTAACTTTTTCTTGTTTTGTCATAATTTGCTGAGTCATTGACATTTTCTGTTGTCTGTTTTATTTATCTATTTATCTTTTTTTTTTTTTATTTATGATCATTCTTTAAATTTTATGAGGCGTATTTATTTTTTTCCACATATTTCAGTATTTTCACCAAACGTACGGATAGATTCAACTTTTCACTCTTTCAGTTTAAGTATAAGTTGGCTAATCAATAATATAACAAACTCTCTCTCTCTCTCTCTCTCTCTCTCTCTCTCTCTCTCTCTCTCTCTCTCTCTTTCTGACGCAGGCGAGCGAGACTGAGGTGCTGTGGGTGATGCGGGTTGCCATCTTCTTCGTCGGGTTCCTGGCCACCACCCTCGCCCTCACCATTCCTTCCATCTACGGGCTGTGGTGAGTGTTTGATCCCATTCACTCACTATCAATCTTCTACCCGACTCTTAACTTTTTTTCCTGCCTCGTACTGCTTTTTTTTTTTTTCCCAGCTACTCTTATTTTCTTTCAGTCTCTCACTTTTCTAATCTTCTCAGTTTCTTTTTCTTTATTTTTTTTCCATTTGAGGTCTTACTCATATTTGCAGTGTCTATCATTTTTATTCTATTCTATTATTGTTTTTTTTTCTATTTATTCACATTTTCTGTCTTTCATCATTTCCTTTCTAATTTCAGCGATTTTACCAAGCATTTTTACCGTCCCATATCTTTCAAACCATTCCAATCTTTTCTTACTCATCAATTTATTATTTTTCATTAACAATACCAACCAGTACACATAAAATATACCACAACGTCTAACACGATCAAGAACAAGATTAAACACACTCAAAAAGTCATTAATCCAATACATTTTTTCATAACAGATACTAAAACACACAAGCACAGTTCACAACACCAAACAAGATCAAGAACAAGATAAAGCACACGTGGAAATTAACCTTTACTAACACCAGGTATCATTTCTTCTCCCAACGCACAGGTACCTCTCGTCGGATTTGGTCTACGTGATTCTGTTCCCCCAGCTCCTAATGGTGGTGCATTTCAAGAACCACTGCAACCTGTACGGCTCACTGGGGGCCTACATTTTGGGGATCTTCGTTCGAATCCTTGGAGGGGAGTCTATCATTGGCATTCCAGCTATCATCAAGTAAGTTAGTTGTAGGTTGGGGAGGTCAAGAAAATTAGATGTCATGGTGTTTTTTTTATATAAGGGGAAAGCTGTTCAAGGGCAACATAAAGCGAAAAAAAGGGTCCATTTAGTTACTAGTTCCCCAGCAGGTCCGAAAATTAGTAAAAAAAAAAGTTTAAAAAAATGGGATAAATGTCTCGAAACCTCCCTCTTAAATGAAATTCAGTCATAGGAAGTTGGAAATACAGAAGCACGTAGGAAGTTCCAGAGTTTACCAGAGAAAGGTATGAATGATTGAGAGTACTGGTTAATTAATTCTTGCATTGGGGAGTTAGGCAGAGTAGGGGTGAGAGGAAGAAGAAAGCCTTGTGCAACGGGTTTAGGAGGATAAGTGCTTGAATTTGGACTGGAGTAAAGGAAGGATGAAGGAATAAGCAGAAATCTCGAAGAAAAATCTATTACAGGCATTCCAGCTGCAAATAAGCCAGATTTCATGCGTTTGGTAGGTTAGATAAGTGAACTTTCATGGATTTAGTTGAGTGAGTGGTTGGGTTGTATGCAAAATTCTTTAAAAAATCAATTATTAATATTTAAGCTAAAAAATAAGCCAGATTTTCAAGAATTTGATAGGTTAAATAAGTCAACTTCCATGGGTTTAGTTGAGTAGGAAGAATGATGATAGAATACGCAGAATTCATAAAGGGAAATCAATTAATGACATTCAAGCTACAAATAAGCCAGATTTTCACTATATTGGTAGGCTGAATAAGTAAAATTTCATGGGTACAGATGAATAAGTGCTGTGTTTGTGTTGGAGTAGGAGGAAAGATGACGGAATACGCAGAATTCATAAAGGGAAATCAATTATTGACATTCCAGCGTTAAGCGTGAGTTTGGGCTGGAGTAAGGAGGGTGAAGGACAAGAGGGTACAAGGAGCGTAAGAGTGAAGAGCGTGGGTGATAGAGAGAGAGTGAGAGCGAGAGTGAGAGTGAGAGTGAGAGGTTCAAGGGTCAGTGTCGTGAAAGGGTTATCTTGAGGACCCTGGTGGCGAGACAAAGAACTCAGTGAAAGTAGCTAAAAAAACATCAGAGGGAGAGAACAGAGTTAAGGTACCAGAGAGGGAAGATAAGAGAGGGAGGAGTGAGTTAAGACAGTGTGGAAATAATAGGTTGGGTTAAGGACGGCAAGATCTGAATGTTTGTTGCGTGGTGTGTGTTCATCTCTCAAGGATCAATAGAAATAATGGAGATTGTGGGTTGTGGGTATGACTTGATTTACGATCTTATTTACGTTTCTGTGTCCTTTCTTCTTCCCATCTTTCTTTCTGCTTTCCTTATTTTCTTTTCGTTTTTTTTCTTTCTGTCTTTCGTATTCTTTTCACTCACGCACTTTTACTACTCTTTCTTTCTTTTTTATCTTTTTCCTTAATTTCTTACCTTCCCTATTCTTTCATTACCTTTCATCCGATGTCCCTTTGCCCTTCTTCCTTTCTGCACTTCACCCTACTCCATTCCTTCACTCTATCTTTCCTTCTTTCCTTCCTCTCAATTCTTAGGTACCCTTGGTATGACGAGGCCACAGGGACACAGCTCTTCCCCTTCCGTACCCTGGCCATGGTCCTCTCCGGTCTGTTCCTGGTCAGCGCCTCCATGTTCTCCAAGTGGGTGTTTGAGACGGGCCGCCTTCCACCTAAATACGACGTGCTGCGTTGCGTTGTCAACATCCCCGACGACGTGCAGCAGGTTGGCGACCCGCAGGAGGGAGAAATGACCATGATGGCTTGTCACACCGTGGTGAAGTACAACGCCACGGGGGAGATGAACGGACGCATCAATCCCGCTCTTACTCTTGGGTCAGACAGCGATGAGGATATCCCAGCTCCCACCACCACCACTGCCGACGGGAAGGTGAAGAAGCGTCTAGTTGGGGAGATCATTTCCCCTCCCGCCATCACCTCCCCTAAGAAGCACGACCAGACGAAGCTGTGAAACAAGTAAACAAGCCGGAGTTGACCTCAGCACTCCGGCTCTCTGACGCTCCCCTGAGACGACCCCCGCACGCCCCTTGTCCCCGAGGTCACTCTATTGATCCCTGACCTTCCAGGATCTCCACTAGTCTTCTGAACTGCTCTACAAGACTCCCCGGGTTCAGGAGTCACGGTGTATGGGAGGCTTAGCGCAGAGCCGCGTTTTAGCCCCTTGAGGATCCCAGGAGTCCCACTTGAGCTGTAGGTCTTGTAGTGATGTCAGACTCAAGCGTGGTAGTCAGCTTGTCAAGGGGGAAGGACAGGTGACGCTCGACTTTATCCAATCTCATTCTGCAGTCTTGTTTTTATACATGTGCGGTTCCTTGCGTTACATCTCCTTTGTTTTCCTGGAGGTTCTTTTTTTCATCCTTTACCTCATCGCCTTTCCCTCCCCCTTTAGGATTTTCAATTATGCGATGTAAGTGTGTGCCTAGTACTACTACGTGCCCGTCGGTTATTTTTGTAGACAGATATGTAGGTGTTTTCTAGTGAGAATTCGTGGTGTTGCCGACCGCTTGGTGACTGTCCTGGTCTCTAGAGCATCGCATTGCAGAGGAGAAAGAGAGACAGATTCTGAGAGAGAAAGAGAGAGGCCTGCCGCGCTGTTCCCCTCCGGCTGCGGGAATACCTCAGTCTAGCAGGGTTGCTTGGACTGGCGTCGTGTGGGGGTCCTCCCTCAAGGCACAAGTGTTTTGCTCACCCTCCGCTAACTGGAATCGCCGCGAGGGTCGAAGAGTGAGAGAAGTACACCACTACAGCACATCGATCTTTGAACCACTCTAGCGAATACGTGGAACCACAACGATGATGATACGTGGCTTCACTGACACCACAGGACAAAGTGAAGGTCAAACAAAGAGGACTCGTCACTCCCCCTCGCTCAGGTAAGGTCCTGTTCACGTGCCAATTGTGGACCTTGTATCGCCAGGACCAGCAGCCGCCGCCCCTCGCCAGCTAAGAGGGACGCACCTTCAATCACCTTGTGTATAACAGACTGGAGCCACAGCGAAGCACAGCGTAGTGACCACCAGTGACTCACGCCTCGACCCGCGGGGCGACGACCCGGAGATGAGCGCCAGACCAAAGTGGAGGAATGTGGAGATGTTTACGTGGGAAATCACTGCTTAGGATGGACCAAATAAAACCTTCAGTACTCCTATTTTGTTAATGGTGAGCCGTGGCGAGTGGCAGCCTGAAGCGTAGAGCGTAGGATCACCAGCAATAATATAAAATAGTGGAAAACCATAAAAAATAGCTGTTAGAGGCGAGACTCCCATCTGCCCGCGTGTCCCTCAGCTGACATCAGTGCTCGAGTCTCCGCGGGCGCTGATTGGCTCCAGGATGTCAGCGGGTGTTTCTTTACTCAGTGTTTTCTTGATGTCAGCGTGAGTGGTGAGTCGTGAGTGGGTTTCGTGCGTCGTGTGGTGCCCTTGTTCTGTTCCTGTTGCCTGGGAAGCATCACCAGGCACCGAGGCACTGTTTTGTTGTCCTGCTCGGCGCCACATTCCCACACCACCTGACGCCGCTCCCAGTGTTTCCACCACCTTTGTTTCTCTGGTAAGTCACGTTTCTTGAACATTTATTTCCGTGTATTTTTATGATTTGTTTTATGTGGGGTGTAAATTGTGCGTGGGATGATTTACCGCGAGTCTTACATTGGCGCCATGTTCCCGCCTCGCCGGCCTGCTGGCTGGGACGTTACGTGTGATTCTTAGCTGTTTCCTGATCGCTGTTAATGTTGTTGTTGTTGTTGTTCTCGAGTGTTGGGCTATTCTGGAGTGCACACACCAAGGAATCATACCTACATGTACGTGTACGTGAGTGTATGTGTGTGTATGTGTGTGTGTGTGTGTGTGTGTGTGTGTGTGTGTGTGTGTGTGTGTGTGTGTGTGTGTTTGTATGTGCGTGCGCATACATAAATTCTCTCACGAGTGCCACTGTGTATATGGTGTGTGTTGATACGCCCACAGGGAGAAGCAGTCCCCGCCAGTCCCCGCCAGTCCTCGTCAGTCACCCATCACCCATCCCGCATTCCTCCCCAACCTGTTCTCCCCTATAATCTTTTTGACCTCCCCAGGGGCTTCCCACGTTGTTCTACCCACACAAATTCACTTTCCCAGGCTGCTCACGCCCCTCACGCCCTTCACGTCTCTCATACGTCCCCAAAGGTTGTCCTGATTCCCTGACACTTGTACACACTCTTTTTCACTCCCCCCTTCCCGTTACCTGTCATTCTATAACCTTCCTCTGCCACCCCCAAAAAGCGCTGCCCACGAGTAACGCCTAACAGAAAAGCGAAAGGCATCCATCTCTCTTGCTCACTCTTACTCCAGTGGGCGATGCTATGCTCTCCCTGTCTCACTCTCTCTCAGTTATTTACAAGTTTTCTGAATTTTGAAAAGCATGTATTCGTTTGACATTCCTCCTCTTATTTCTCGTCTTCGTCCTCGTTCTCCCCCTCCTCCTACAAACTTTATAACTCACACCTCACTGACTTACAGATGAGCTCCCTCTACACCTAATAAAACTTGGATATTTTCTCTCTTTACACTAAAAAAAAAAAGTGAATTAAAATCTTGACTCTAGTTTTCCGTTTACTTAATTCCTCCGTTTTTTGTTTGGCTCGTGTTGGTGGCTGGCGGAGGCGGCAGGCGGGGGCAGGGATGGCAGAAAAGACTCGGGGCTCTACGATTTTCATGGTTGTGATATATTTACCGCGAGGACAAACCGGCTGACTTCACACTGGTCGATGTGCTTCAGAATTTAAACGTCGGTGGGTGTAGAGAAAAAGACAGACAGAGAGAGAGAGAGAGAGAGAGAGAGAGTGTGTTTCCTGAGTGTGTTGAGTGTGCGAGTGTCCTTAACATTGAGTTGTTTTGTTGATTTTTGCCTCTGCGTGATTGGCCGGGGGTCGTATTCTCAAACTCCTAGCTTCTCATCACTATTGCTTTCAGTGTGGTCTGGGAGATTGCACTGAGGTTTTCAGAAGTGTTTTCGTGGTTCTTTTAGTAGTTTAACAAGTATTGTATATCATCAGTGACAAAAAACATCCTTGAAAACACAGCTAATTCTCTGTGGCTTTTAAAAATAGTCCTCGTCTTACCACGTCTATTTTCAACGTGCTGCAGAAATTATTGAGGTTTTCATCATTCTACTAACAGTTTAACGAACATTCAGCATTACCAATAGGTAAAACAACCTTGGAAATACAACTAATTCTCTCTGTGGCCTTTGAAAGCAATCCTGGTGAAAAAACGAAGGGTTTATGAATGCTGCCTCTGGTCTTCTGGCGGCCATCAAGTTCTGACGTTAAAGAATCGCTCTTCTCTGATTGGCTGCTTGTTTCCCATCGCGGTGCATCACTCAGCTGGCCGGACACGACGCGAGCAGCTTGACATGGTTCTATTGACATTTACAATTCGTTTAAATTTATAAAGGACTTTAGAAAGGACGCGAAGAAAGAAAGGACGTTTCAAAGATCAGGATCAAGAGCAGCTATACACCCTCTCCCTTTTATTTTTCCACGCTGCATCTGAACCACATTCCGAACGACCCCCAGTTTTTATTAAGAGTACATAAATGTTTTGTAGATGCTTGTAGTGTTGTGTGTAGGAGTCTGTACATAGATGTCGTGACGAGGAGAAAAGGAGAGAGAGAAAACGTGTGGCGCCGATGATATCATTTAGATGGTTATAATGGATACATATATATTTTTTCTTTGAATAAAACAGTAATGTACGTACGTAAGTGTAAGTGTCGGTGTTATCTAGTGCGTAACGAAAGTATTTTTGTTGAAACCTAGTTATCATTACTCACAGTGGGCGAATTACATACAATTACTCAAGTCTTGGTGAATGAGTTCGTGTTTTGTTGACGTGGTGATCTGCGTGAGGGTGGGTCAGGTTATGGTCAGGTCAGGGAGGAAGGGTTAGGGTCAAAGGTCAGTGCAGGTCGCGTGGAGACTGAGGTGACACGGAGCAGGTTAATTGATCAAGCACCTGGTGGGCTACATTCCTACGACAATTAGTGATACCTGGTTATGTTTTCATGGGTTCCTGGCGTCATCAGCGCACCTGTACTGGGAAAATCATCAGAATCAACAGGTGTAAACATATCAATCAGAAAAAAATGGGAAATATGATACGAAAAGACACCAAATTAACACTTATATTATGGAAGAATCACTGAAATCATTAGGTGAGGCGGGTATCATGTCAATCAAAACTACTCGAAAAAAAAATAGAAAAGAAAAGCAAAGTGTGATATAAGAGACACCAAATTAACTAGTAGAGAAGTAAGGGAATGCTCACAAGGGCGTGGCGGCGAGTGACTCTTATTAATGCCGCGTCTTTAGCCACCCTTCAGAATAGTATTACATTAGGAAAGGCTTTCTCCTGTTATCATTAGTACTGTTTCCCGCTTATTGTTTCCCGAGGGAGCGTTTCTTCTCCTCCTTAACTTGTTCAGACTTTTTTTCATGACACTTGTTATAATGTCCAAGGTTATACAAGTTTGTTATCTTCCTCTTGAGTGTTTTTCTTTGATTCATGTAACTTTATCTCAACGTTTGTTATCAATATTCCTGCTGAGAACTGTTTTCTTATATTTATGTCGGTATCCTAGCATTTTTTGACAATTCAACGAGTTTACTCTAAGCTTTTATTCTTGGTATTTCTATTATGTTTCTTTTCCACGTTACGTTTCTTTTCTCCCAACATTTGTTACCTCTACTTCTTCTATAAAGATTTGTTTTTCACTTACGTAACGCTTCTTCGGCCCAAATCGTCACTGTTCTTTACGGAGTGATTAATGTGTCACCATACTTCTCGCCCTATCGTTATCTAAGCATTTGTTATATTTCTACCGTTACCTATCTGTTCTTCATTCACGTTTCCCCAGCCCACGTCGTCGCTGTTCTTCAAAGAGTAACTCATATGTGGTGTAAAGAGAAAGAGATTACAATTATAGCATATGTATTGTTGAATTTTGTCAATATCATTTATATAACAAGAGCAATATTATACATGCACATATATGTATGATGAGTAAAGAAGGATATTAAAAAAAATCTAACTAACTAACTATTGTTCGGTGTCTACGTATACATATATATATATTTTATGTGGAGTCTAATTCTATAACCTGCAGGAAATAGTATGTTTTTTGTTGGTGTTTGTGGTAATAGTCTGTCCAGATTATTGTTACGTGGTGTGTGTGTGTGTGTGTGTGTGTGTGTGTGTGTGTGTGTGTGTGTGTGTGTGTGTGTGTGTGTGTGTGTAAGCCTCTTGACTTCACCTCCACCTCCAACTCCCCTTCACGTAGGATCGAAGGAGGATCTGTATTGCCAAAGACTCCTCATCCTACGATCCTTTGAAAGACAGGTCAGGAGTTAAGCTGAGACTGCCCGTGGGAAGCCTGAGTGAGAGGGCGGGCGTGAGGAGCGGAAGGGAGTGAGAGTGACAATAGTGAGGCGTGGAGTGTGCACAACTGCCATCACTGTTTTACTACTTCACATTTTCATCTTACTTTTATTCCCTTCCTTTCTCACGTTTCCGAGTTACCAAAGGCGGCCATGTTCTGCCTCTCACTCCCTGGCCATGCTCTGCCTCTCACTCCCTGGCCATGCTCTGCCTCTCACTCCCTGGTCATGTTCTGCCTCTCACTCCCTGTTACAAGTAGTGATCCCGCGTTACCTCTCACTCTCACTCTCTCCTCTCACTTCCCTTCATTATCTGTTCCTGTGAGAGTTTAAGCCTATAACAACAGTACAAGGCGCTAACTACCAAGTACTGGCCTAATCGCTCTCTGAAGGCACCAGGCACTTGGATAACGACTTAGGAATCATTATGTTTCTGGTGCTCTTGAGATTACCAGGTGCAAGAAGTAAACTGCCCAATAATGGTCTAATTCCAATATGAAGGCTTCTTGTAACTAGGGTAACAAGTGTCTGGAAATCCCAAGTTTTTTTATTTGAAAGTACCTGTTTTTGGTGTTCAGATTACCTGGTGTAAGGAGTTCTCTGTTACTGATTACAATTTCGAGCCTCCTTGTAACTAGGGTAACTAGCCATAGAAAATACCTCTTCTCGGAGTGGTTCCAAATGTTACACCTGGCTAGGGTCCTTATATTACAGGTGATAAATGTGCAGGTACTGAGGGAGCAAATCAAGTGGCAAAGGTCTTAGGATTTGAAGCTTCATGGAGATTCATTGTCTGACAGATACAAGTTCATGAGGTTCTATTTTTGTGTTCTCGTAGCAATTCCTCTATGTTCCCTCCCCCGGTGGCAATACTCCGCCCTCTGTCCCTGTGGCTCTCCCTCGTGAACCCAACTGGTGAAGAAGAACAAGAATAACAATAATAACATTGTTTATAGAGTGTTGTGCCTTTTTTCAATAAGACTACGATGTGTGGAGACAAAGTTTTAAACGTGAATGTCTTGTCGTGTTTAAGATATGGTTTTCCTTCACCACTACTGGCCGGGGTTCTGAAATGCTTCACTCTCTTGCCACGACTATTTCAAAAGGCCACAGAGATGATCAGCAGGATTCTTACGACAGTTTTCCTTGCTAAAAGCATAAAAAATCTCATCAATCTCTCACCAGAAGCATAAAAAACACCATTAAAAACTCGTATAACCTGAACTAGAGCCTTTTGAATGTAGTGGAGGTGTGGTGCAGTGTTTAAGAATACGGTCTACTTGTCTCGTCGCTGTTCTGTCTCGAGGCGCACGTTACGTTCAGTGTGTTGGCGGTGCAGACCCTCGGGTGAGACTTGCCAGGGTGCGGCGGGAGAGACTGGAATTGACCGAGATGGGACAAAAGGTTACATTACTCAACCAAACCAACTCCGCTACAGCCTTTCCTTACTCCTTGAACGTCCCAGCAACTTGTTTATCACTCCCTGGAACTATTATTTACATCCCAGTCGATCTTTCCAGTACTCAGACAGCCTAAAGATGCCGTAAAAGACGTTGGCGAGAGCAAATACTAGATTATAGGTTAACATTCTGCAGCCTTGATTGTCAGATACCCCTTTAAGTACCAAGTATTCGTGAGGACTCTAGTGTTACTGTATTATTCACCCCATCTAGGTACTAAAGCTTGGTTCTTGTACTAGAGAGAGGTCCCTGCTGTACCTTAGCCACGATACTGTATTGTAGGGGTAGTTACGGTGATTATACTAGAGCACGTCATCTATAGAGCGTCACAGTAGAGCAGGCAAGTTTCACCTTCCCCCGAGCGTCGAGAACTGCAGCCGTCACTTGTTTCTCAGTGTTCATGTAGATGCATATTATTATCTCATCAGTGTTGTATCAGACAATAGTCACTACTACTACTACTACTACTACTACTACTACTACTACTACTACTACTACTATTGCTCTACCACTTCTACTGCATATGCTTCTCTTCCTTCTCTTCTTCGTTCTTCTATTACTATTAACATTTCTTTATACTATTACTGTTATTTCCTTCTCTTCCTCTTCTTCATCCTCCTCCTCCTCCTCTCCTCCTCTACTACTACTACTACTACTACTACTACTACTACTACTACTACTACTACTACTACTACTACTACTACTACTATTGATACTACTACTAATACAGTAGAGTCATTGAGCGTGTAACAATGTAATAATAATAGTAATAATAATAATAATAATAATAATAATAATAATAATAATAATAATAATAATAATAATAATGATAATAATAATGAAACTAATGGTAATAATAAACATAAACTGATCGAAAGACAGTGACAAATATAATGAAGAGAAAGACTAAACGATACTACTACTACTACTACTACTACTACTACTACTACTACTACTACTACTACTACTATCACTACTATTACTATGACTACAAAGAGAATAGCACTCGTTTGAACCACACGCGAGAACACTTAAGTACTTTTATCATAGTGACTTAGCACCCAGTAACAGTATATAAACTTGACCTGTGTAAATACGAGCGTACTAAGAGTAACTAATGTCAAACAAACGTTACTGAATCTCCCAGTAAGTCAAGATGTGTTGTGTAAAGCGATTCGATCTTGTTGTGTTCGTGTGTATATGTGTTCCTGGTGTTATGTGGAGAGTTGGAAGGAGCTGGAGGGGGGGGGGAATGTGAGAGCGAGAGAGAGAGAGAGAGAGAGAGAGAGAGAGAGAGAGAGAGAGAGAGAGAGAGTAAAAAAAAAATATGAGAAATATAGCAGAATATTGATCACTTGTTGTTTCCTTTCGCCTTTTTTCATCTTTCTCTCACCTGACGCCTTGACAACATTCCAATTATCCAGTGACGTGCAGGTAACAGGTAAGCAGACCAGGTAAGATAAACAAGGGGGAAGTAGCTACTCAGGCCTAGCAGAAAGGTACTGGTGGGAAACAATGAGGATCTATTAGGAAAGGAAAGGAAAAAAAAAAAAAACTTGATATTAGAACAAGGAAAACAGAGGAGGTTCGTGAGATATAAGGTAGAAAATTGGGAAAAAAGAAGACAGGACCGTGCTACAGGATAAATAAAGAAAATTCAGAGGAAAAATAAGGAAAATGGGAAAATAAAGATAAAAAAGAAGATTAGAGGATAAAATAAAATGAAAAATCCCAAGACAATAAGAAAACAAAGGAAAATAATAAGAAAATAAAACAGGAAGAGAAAATAAAAAGAGGGAACAAATAAGATAAGTAGGAAAATAAGGAAAATATAGAGAAAAGCAGGTCTGAAGGACAATAAAAGCAGGAAATTCTGAAGAAAAGAAGGAAATAGGAAAACTGTACCTTAGCAATAGTATTTTTTCCCCTTCGCTCACCCTCACCTTAAGCTTTTCCGCCTCCAAGCTGCCATGTAAGCTGTTATTGAAAGCTTCCTATCTCTCTCTCTCTCTCTCTCTCTCTCTCTCTCTCTCTCTCTCTCTCTCTCTCTCTTTCTCTCTATTTTACCTTTATTCGTTTATTTCCTTCTCCTCCATCTCTTCTTAGCTTTCTCTCTCCTCTTTCTCCTGCTCTTCGTTTCCGCGGTTATTTATTTTAGTTTCCTCCTCCTCTTCTTCCTCCTTCATATCCTTGCAATCTTTCTCCTTCTCCACAAATTTCCACTGTATTCCTCCTCCTCCTCCTTGCAAATATATTCTTCTTTTCCTCCACTTCTATATATGCAGAGCTCCTCCTTTTTCCTCTTCACCTCTCCTTCATACACGCTCCTCCTCCTCCTTCTCCTCCTCCTTCGTACCTAAATCATGCTCTTTCTCCTCCATGCACTCTCCCAATCTACTC
>NC_059283.1:5633511-5651011 GCF_017591435.1 Portunus trituberculatus | reverse complement strand
CTTGATTTCTTCTTTCTTCATATTTCGTATAATTTTTATCTCCTCCTTTCTTTTTATCTCCTCTTGGTGTTCTTCCATCCTTTTTTCTTTCTCTTTCTCATGTCCTCCTCCTCTTTCTCTGTTATAACCTGTTCTTTATTTCATCTTTTCTTGTATTTCGTCTCGTTCTTTATCTCCCTTTTTCTCCTTATCTCCTCTTGTGTTCTTCCATCCATTTCTATTTCTCTTTCTCATGTCCTCCTCTTTCTCTGTTACCACCTATTCCTCGTTTCATCTTTTCTTATATTTCTTATCGTTCTTATCTCCTCCTCCTTTCTCTTTTATCTCCTTTTATGTTCTTCCTTTTTTTTCTTTCTCTTTCTTATGTCCTCCTCTTTCTCTGTTATCACCTATTCCTCGTTTCATCTTTCCTTATATTTCTTATCAGTCTTATCTCCTCCTCATCCTCCTCCTTCTTCAAAATCTAGAGTTCTCAACGCCTCTAGGACTCTCTGCCATTACATTTCCCTGCCAAGTCCCTCCCGTCCCGTCTAGACTTCGGGGACCTCCCATCTGCGATAATGAAGAGAGTGAGGCGCTGCTGGTTAGTATTCACAGGCTGGCTCTCAGATGCAAGGACGCGAGGGAAACTTAGCGTGTAATAAGCAAACTTGCATCATGACTCACATACACATAGACACACAAACATACACACATATACGCACATACTTAGACATACATACGTAGGCATATACATATATACATACACATATAAAATAGAGATATAAATACAGATATATGTTTGTACACACACTCGTTTGGTTAAAATTCATGGTTTCTCGTTCTGCGTAGTGTTTGTTATGATTAAAGTAGATAAAGATAGATAAATGGCAAAAGATAGATCAAAATATAGAAAGGCAGGCAGGTAAATAGAAATATAGAAAAAAGAGGAGATAGATAGGAAAACAGATAAACAGATAAAGACAATAAACAACGATTACGAGAAACGAATAAGACAAAAAAATAGAAAAAAGAAAAAATATGCTTGAAAATATCCATTAAAACAAATAAGAAAATAAAAACTGGAATTCCGAGAAAAAGAGAGGCAAAAGAAAATAAGCAAAAATAAAGAAAAAAAGACAAAAATATCACCTTGAAACAAACTAAACAATTCAAACACAACACAAAATATCCCTCATCAGAACACAAACATTACTCTCTCTCTCTCTCTCTCTCTCTCTCTCTCTCTCTCCACCAAGGGTAACTCAATTAGTCCTCCGAGTTAGCGCCTTTACGCGAGCCACAGCTAAAGTGAGTCAGCGCATCGAGTCACAAGTTGAGTTAGTGAGTTATTTCAAGTCCGTTTCATTTACTCGTCTTTTTATTTTCATCTTTAATTACTTTGTGTGAATTTTTGAGGGTATTTTGTAAGGTTCTGCGAGTTTTTTTTTTTATCGTGTTGTGGGGTTTTCATCCTTTTCTTCTTCGTCTTTACTTTTTTCGAGTGTTTTGTCTTTTTCAAGGTTTTGTGCATTTTCGTGTTTTCGTAGAGTTTTTTTGTGGGTTTTTGTGAAATAGATAGATAGATAGATAGATAAAGATAGATAGAGATAGATAGAAAGATGAGAGAGAGAGAGAGAGAGAGAGAGAGAGAGAGAGAGAGAGAGAGAGAGAGAGAGAGAGAGAGAGAGAGATTGAGTGTAAAAGCGAACAGATGTGTCAATATAACAAGCATTATGAGTTCCTGGAAGCAAACACACACACACACACACACACACACACACACACACACACACACACACACACACACACACACAGGGATATTATCAAACGCTTTTCCACAAAATTCATCCACTTTTTATCATTAGCGGGAGAAAAATGAAGCAAAAATAACAGGAAATTAATTTGTATTCTAATAAAAAGCCTTAAAAAATTCCATTAACTTCTCTTTTAATGAAACTGAGATATTTAGTATATTAGAGAGAGAGAGAGAGAGAGAGAGAGAGAGAGAGAGAGAGAGAGAGAGAGAGAGAGAGAGAGAGAGAGAGAGAGAGAGAGAGAGAGAGAGAGAGAGAGAGAGAGAGAGAGAGGAGAGAGAGAGAGAGAGAGAGAGAGAAGAGAGACTGAGGAAGAAAGGAAGGGAGGAGAAAGAAAAGGAGGAGGAAAGGTAGAGGGAGGAGGAGGAGGAAGGAGAGAGGAGGAGGAGGAGGGGAGGAGGAGGAGGGAGAGTAAGATCCTTCAAAGCAAATCTTGAATGAAGTTTGTCGATCCTGTCTCCTCTATTTCTTCCTTCCTCCTCCTCCTCCTCCTCCTCCTCTTCCAGGTTGACCTTAGAGAATAATCCTAAGCCAAACATAAGGACAAGAATAAACACATTTAAGGCTTCGGGAGAGAGAGAGAGAGAGAGAGAGAGAGAGAGAGAGAGAGAGAGAGAGAGAGAGAGAGAGAGTGGGAAAACCAAGGGAACTGAGGAAAGAAGGGAAGGAAAGGATGAAAGTGAGAAAGGGGAGAGAAAGGGTATGGAGAGGGGAGAAGGGTGAGAGGGGGAGAGGGGAAGCATAGTGCCTTGCCAGCTGTCAATACACAGTGTCGTCGAGATCTCTTAAGGCGAAGAGTGCCTCCTCCTCCTCCTCCTCCTCCTCCTCCCATTTTTCCTTTAAACTTTTTAACATTTCTCGCTTTTCTCTTTTTCTCTTTTTTTTTATCTCCTCCTCCTCCTACTCCTTTTTTTCTTCCTCCTCCACACACGCTTTCGCTTTCAAATTCTTTACACTTCTATTTCGTTTCCTTTTCTTCCTTTCTTTTTATCTATTTCTTTTTCTTTAAACCGTCCTTCAACTATAGACATACAGACAGACAGACAGATGACAGAGACAAACTGACACGAACACAAAATAAAAACACGAATAGAAATATAGATGAAAAAAAAAAAAAACACACGACTTTCTTTAAACACGTTATTTGAAGAGATAAAGTGATTTGCATAATATGATTTCGAGATACATTAAAAAAAAGCAAGGGAAAAATATATTGAAATTTGCCAGCGATTCCTGAGATTAAAAGGAGCTTAAAGGTTTATGTGGAAAGTATATAAAAAGGATATGATTCTAATTAATTCGAAGCCAGGTAAAGGTGGCCGGTGTTTGCTTTGTCATAGGGAAGGAAGAAAGAATAATAGCAATGAGAAATAAGAATTAATAAGTAAGAAAATGAATGAAAGATAAGATTTAAGGAATAAGAGTAAGGAAAGAAACAAGAGGTGATAAGAAACAAGGAAACGTAAAGGAAGACGTGAGGAAAGTCAAGATAAACGAGAGAAAAGGGAAAGCTATGAAATGAAGGTAAGAAATAATGATGACTAAGAGAGAAAGCAATGAAAAATGAAAGGAAATGTGCTGGAAAATAAATGAAATGGAAAGGATTGATGACAAAAGTTAGAAAAAAATAGTGAAATGAAAAAGAAAGTCAATAAAAAGCAGATGACAAATAAGGAAATAAAAGAGAAGGAGGAGGAAAACTAAAGGTGAGTGGAGATAGAAAGAAAGAAAATATGAGACTATAAAGAAAAAAAAGAAGAAAAGAAAGCAAAAACTAGAAACAGAAAAGATAAAAACGAACAAAAAGGGAAGAAATAAAGACATAAATAAAAAAAACAGTAAAAGGTAAAATGTGCAAAAAGTAGAAAGAGAAAAGGGAAGGAAACAGAGGGGGAAAAAGAAGAAGAAGAAGAAGAAGAAGAGGAGGAGGAGGAGGAGGAGGAGGAGGAGGAGGAGGAGGAGGAAGGAGCAAGGAGGAAGAGGAGGAGGAGAGTAAAAGGGAGAGAGAGCGGGACTAGTGTATGGAGATGGCGCCTTCAAGATGGAGGAAAACTGTATCTCCTCCCTCTCTTAATGTTCTCGCTTTCGTACTGTGTGGGCGAGGAGAGTGGGCGGGGAGAGTGGGCGGGGAGAGTGGGCGGGGAGAGTGGGCGGGAGAAGTGGGCGGGAGGAGCGGGTGGAGTGTAGGAATGAAGGGGAATGAAAGAAAAATATACAAAGGCAGTAAAATGAAAGCCTTCTCTCGTATCTTGAGTGTAGGAAAGCGAGGGAGAGAAAGAGATGGAGAAAAAGAGAAGGAGAGAGATAATGAGGAAGGAAGGAAGTGTTAAGTGAAGTGACTCGGGTCCAGTTCCCTTATCGCTGGCTCAGGAAGCTGCGATCTGGCTGACTCGAGGCGGGAGAGTGCAAGAAACCAAGCTAACTTAGAAACACCGTATTCTGAAACCCTCTGGCTGCACCTCTACTTTCCAAAGGCTCTAACTGAAGTAATTCGGTTTTTAAGGTATTTTTACAGCTTCAGTGATAGACTAACGATTTCTATACTATGAACAGGAGAAACTCTCTTAAAAACCCAGTTAAATGGTTCTTTAACCCCTTCAGTACCAAGACGCATTTCCGTACTCATTCTGCTTACTATTTGGTGATTCTATACAGCTTCAGAAACTCATGTGGGGTATTGAAATAGTGAAACTGTGGCCATTAATCATCTGACGTCCGTAGATTTTTCCTAGTGTAAATAAAATAATCTAATAGTACACTAATCTCAAGGTAAAATTGTGTCCCAGTACTGAAAGAGTTAATGGTGTTTTTACGGTTCCAATGGTAGATTAACGTGATTTTTGTACTATGAACAGGAGAAACACTCTTAAAGACCTAGCTAAACAGTTCTTAAAGGGTGTTTTTACGGCTCTACTGATGTATTAACGTGATTTCTAGACTATTAATAGGAGAAAATCTCTTGAGAGAACAAAGCGTTTCATAACAGGGCTATCATGTTCGTTTTGATCCTGTTCTGAATCTCCTATCATGCCCTAATAATGTTTTTTCTCGTGTCCATCGTGTCTCATCACCGTTTTCTAACTTCCGTCTCTTTGTGGTATCATGATCAACTGTTTGTCATCCTCCTATCGCTGTGTCCTATCTAAGTGTCCTATCCCTTTCCTGATATAACAAGAATGACATGAAAAAAATTTAGTCGGTATGCAGGATAAGAAGTAAATAATAAAAGCTTCATAAAGTAAGATTTAAGAGAAAGAAACTGGAATAGACTCAGAAAGCTTGTTAGTAGTGCATCAATTGGGTGGTTTCAAAGACGACAAATTTATGCATAGGTAGAAACAGGCAAGCATGGGACAGATTTATGTAGACATGATGAGTTCTTGTACCTTTCTTTGTGTTCTATGTTGTCTTAGCCTGACGCAGCACCAATAGCGATGACTCTCCACTTTCTAAACAATAAGTTTTCGTATACCCGAGAACCTTTGTGGCCTGAGTGTGAATATATTTACGATACCAGACGAGGCGTGAAGGAAAGAAGAAGAAAAAAAAACAAGTAGAAATATATGAATAAGGGATGAGGAAAGTCACAACAAACCTATAACTTTCTAGGATTATACTTTTTGGACGAGAGAAACTGAGGAGGAGAGAGGCTGGCTGGGTCACCTTACTCCTTCCCAACAGCCCACCCCCACCTCTCTCTCTCTTTCTCTCCCTGGAGGAAACGTGCCTTAGAACCCGAACGAGAGAAAACAGTCGTATAAATGAATCATGGTTATTCCAGCGGCGTTTTCCAGGCGAGAAGGTGTTTGCTGGAAAAGAACGCCATTTGATTTGAAAGCCGAAACACACACACGCACACACACACACACACACACACACACACACACACACACACACACACACACACACACACGTAAATGGAAAATCACAACACACAATACACTCATTTCTTTTAATATCACAATAAAAAACTCCAAAAGACAACAAAACATTGCATAAAAATACATCATATTTACAAATTAGAGGAAGACAGGTGTGGTAAGTAAGTGTGTAGGTAAGGACAGGTGTGCTAGATGGAGTTACTGACAGATTTGCATAGTTTCACGTGTATATTTGGGTATTTGTGGTAGTGGGTATGTGTGGAGAAGCGTGGGTAAAGTTGATATCATTGACAGGTGTGGTAAAGAGCAGGTATGGAAGAAATGGTGTGATAAGTTTGGAGAGGGAAAAGTGAGGTGGATATTATTGGCAGGTGTGGTAAGGAGCAGGTGTGGTAAGTTTGGAGAGGGGGAAGTGAGGTGGACATTATTGACAGGTGTGGTGAAGAGCAGGTGTGGAATGAGAGAGACTTGCGGTGGAGAGATGTGGGGTAACAGATGTACAGTGGGAAATTTATCGCCAGAATTTAAACATTTTCTTCAATTTGTCAAAGAAATTCTTCATTGATCCTTGCTTCTTCTTCCGCCTTCCACCTCCACCATAGCTCTCCACTATCACCACCTCTCCACCGTATCCTCCACCGTGTCCACTTCCACCATACCCCATACCACCTCCACCATAACCTCCACCTCCTCCTCCGTATCCTCCTCCACCTATTCCTCCACCATGACCTCCTCCGCCACCATATCCTCCTCCTCCACCTATTCCTCCTCCTCCACCATATCCTCCTCCTCCACCTATTCCTCCTCCTCCACCATATCCTCCTCCTCCACCATATCCTCCTCCTCCACCATATCCTCCTCCTCCACCTATTCCTCCTCCTCCACCATATCCTCCTCCTCCACCTATTCCTCCTCCGCCACCATATCCTCCTCCTCCACCTATTCCTCCTCCGCCACCATATCCTCCTCCTCCTCCTCCTCCTCCGTATCCTCCTCCACCGCCTCCACCGTGTCCTCCTCCTCCTCCACCATAACCTCCTCCACCTCCTCCGTGTCCTCCTCCTCCTCCACCGTGTCCTCCTCCTCCTCCTCCACCATAACCTCCTCCACCTCCGTGTCCTCCTCCTCCTCCTCCACCGTGTCCTGCTCCTCCTCCTCCACCATAACCTCCTCCACCTCCGTGTCCTCCTCCTCCTCCTCCACCGTGTCCTGCTCCTCCTCCTCCTCCGTACCCTCCTCCACCTCCTCCGTGTCCTCCTCCTCCTCCTCCACCGTGTCCTCCTCCTCCTCCGTGCCCTCCTCCTCCACCATAACCTCCACCTCCTCCGTGTCCACCTCCTCCTCCTCCACCATAACCTCCACCTCCTTCGTGTCCACCTCCTCCTCCTCCACCATACCCTCCTCCACCTCCTCCACCGTGTCCTCCTCCTCCTCCACCTCCTCCTCCGTGCCCTCCTCCTCCACCATAACCTCCACCTCCTCCTCCGCCTCCGTGACCACCTCCATGACCTCCTCCTCCGCCATGATCTCCACCTCCTCCTCCACCATATCCTCCTCCTCCATTGTGGCTGCCTCCGTCACCAGCAAGATGAATTACCTCAAAATTGGAGGAGAGAGAATTACCTCCACTATAAGAACTGGAGGGAGGGGCGCCGTAGGATGAGCTAGGAGGTGGAGGACCGTAGGATGAGCTAGGAGGGGCGCCGTAGGATGAACTAGGAACATCAGGAGCGCCGTAGGATGAACTAGGGACGTCAGGAGCGCCGTATGATGAACTAGGAACATCAGGAGCGCTATAGGATGAACTAGGGACGTCAGGGGTAGCGTAGGATGAACTAGGAGGGGCGCCGTAGGATGAACTAGGAACATCAGGAACGCCGTAGGATGAGCTAGGGACGTCAGGAGCGCCGTAGGATGAGCTAGGGACGTCAGGAGCGCCGTAGGATGAGCTAGGAATATCTATAGCAATTCCACCTCCTCCATATCCTCCTCCACTTCCTCCTCCTCCTCCTCCACCATGACCTCCTCCTCCACCACCACCATATCCTCCTCCTGCTCCTCCTCCTCCTCCACCATGACCTCCTCCACTTCCTCCACCATATCCTCCTCCTGCTCCTCCTCCTCCTCCACCATGACCTCCTCCACTTCCTCCACCATATCCTCCTCCTGCTCCTCCTCCTCCTCCACCATGACCTCCTCCACTTCCTCCACCATATCCTCCTCCTGCTCCTCCTCCTCCTCCACCATGACCTCCTCCACTTCCTCCACCATATCCTCCTCCTGCTCCTCCTCCTCCTCCACCATGACCTCCTCCACTTCCTCCACCATATCCTCCTCCTGCTCCTCCTCCTCCTGCACCTCCACCATGTCCTCCTCCTACTCCTCCCCCACCATATCCTCCTCCAACTCCTCCTCCTCCTCCTACTCCTCCACCATATCCTCCTCCATCCTCCTCCTCCTCCATCCATCCTCCTCCTCCTCCTCCTCCTCCACCATATCCTCCCATCTCCTCCTCCTCCACCTCCTCCTCCACCACCATATCCTCCTCCTACTCCTCCTCCATCACCATAGCCTCCTCCACTTCCTCCTCCTCCACCTCCACCATATCCTCCTCCTCCTCCTCCACCATGACCTCCTCCTGCTCCTCCACCATAACCTCCTCCTGCTCCTCCACCATATCCTCCTCCTCCTCCTCCAATTCCACCTCCACCTCCTATTCCACCACCGTATCCTCCTCCACTTCCTCCTCCTCCACCATAATCTCCTCCTCCTCCTCCTCCTCCTCCTCCACCACCATCCTCCTCCTCCCAATTCCTCCTCCTCCTCCTACTCCACCACCGTACCCTCCTCCACTTCCTCCTCCTCCTCCTCCTCCACCGTATCCTCCTCCATCTCCTCCACCATAGCCTCCTCCAACTCCTCCTCCTCCTCCTCCTCCACCACCATAACCTCCTCCTCCAATTCCACCTCCTCCTCCTACTCCACCACCATACCCTCCTCCACTTCCTCCTCCTCCACCATATCCTCCTCCATCTCCTCCTCCTCCTCCGCCATAGCCTCCTCCAACTCCTCCTCCTCCACCTATTCCTCTTCCATATTCTCCACCAGATCCTCCTCCTCCACCATGACCCCCTCCTCCTCCTCCTCCTCCTCCATCATAACCTCCTCCTCCTCCTACTCCACCACCGTGTCCTCCTCCACCTCCTCCTCCTCCTCCTCCTCCTCCTCCTCCTCCATAGCCTCCTCCAACTCCTCCTCCTCCTCCTCCTCCTCCAGCTATTCCTCCTCCATATCCTCCACCAGCTCCTCCACCACCATGTCCTCCTCCTCCTCCTCCTCCAATTCCACCTCCTCCTCCTACTCCACCACCGTATCCTCCTCCACTTCCTCCACCTCCTCCGCCATAACCTCCCCCTCCTCCAATTCCACCTCCTCCTCCTCCTCCTACTCCACCACCGTATCCTCCTCCACTTCCTCCACCTCCTCCTCCAATTCCACCTCCTCCTCCTACTCCACCACCGTATCCTCCTCCATTTCCTCCACCTCCTCCGCCATAACCTCCTCCTCCTCCAATTCCACCTCCTCCTCCTACTCCACCACCGTATCCTCCTCCACTTCCTCCACCTCCTCCTCCTCCTCCTCCTACTCCACCACCATATCCACCACCACCACCACCACCACCACCACCTCCACCGCCGTAGGATATCCCGAGAGATCCTACGCCACTCCCTGCACCGTGTGAGGACTGAATAGCATCACCAGGGCCGAAAGTGATGAAGAATCCGCTGTCCCCTGAGGGAGGCGTGTAGGAGGCGCCGATGGACGGGAGACTCTGCGTAGGAGTGGAGTAGGATCCTCCCGGCGCTGCCCCTGGGGACTCTAAGGGTAGCTGGTACAGGGGGGGTGGTGGGATGTTGCCCTGGTCAGCTGTAGGATATAGGATGTTGAGAGTAGTAGGATAGGAAATTGCTATCTGGTATACTAATCTGCCTCTTTTTCAGTGCTATCTCGTTTTCTCTGCATTTTTTCTTTTGTACTATGCAACTCCTGCTCCTTGGGTCTTCCTTTGTGTTCCCTCGTGTTCCTTGGAGTTGTAGGCAGTCTCTATATAAGGTTTGTTCATCCTGTCTTTTGCCTTGTGTTCTGGTCTCTCTCCAGGCTTATTGTTTGGTCTTATGATGTTATACGTGTTGCCTTTTGTTTATATGAAATACTGCTAGTTTTCTTAATACCTTATTGATAATGCAATTAATACTAATAAATCTACCATTACCACCACCACTACTTCTATTATTATCCAGCCTATTTCACTCTTTGCCTCTCTCATTTGCGCTTCAATGATTTCAACAGTATTATACACAAAACTTCATATTATCAAAACATATATAATATTAATAACAATTGTTCAGTACCTTTTCTCTTCTCAACCTTGCTTTCCTTGATCGTGGCCAGACCCTCGCTAACTACTTTCGTGTTTGTCGCCGGAACATGCTTGGTGTCTTCCACTGTGGTAGCCAGCGCCTCCTCCGTGACCACCGCCTCCACGGCCCGGGCCACTGCCACGGCCCAGACCTTCGTGAGTGTGTGAGGGAGGGTTGAGAAGGGAGGGAAGGAAGGGATAAGGGTAAGAGAAAATGAGTTATTACTGTTGCTACTTCTGCTGCTGCAACTACTACTACTACTACTACTACTGCTACTACTACTACTACTACTACTACTACAACTACTACTAGTAATGCTACTACTACTCCTACTATTACTATTACTACTACTACTGCTACTACTACCACTACTACTATCAATTTTGACACTTATCTAAATCTAAAATAATACAGGTATACAAAAAACAAGACTAGATAGTGAATACAGACGAAAAAAGAAGGAAAAGAAAGACGAGGAAGAAGAAAAAAATACCATAACGGTGACAGGAAGGAAAGAAAACGGAAGAAAAACACAGGAGGAGGAACAGAAGGAAGAGGAAGGTAAGGAAGGACGGAAGGCTGAGAACACCATCCGTTCACACAATGGAGATGACAGACAGACAATCAGACGTGACCGCGGCGCATTGGCAACACAATAGAGGGGCACCACACGCGGCACAGAGAGAGAGAGAGAGAGAGAGAGAGAGAGAGAGAGAGAGAGAGAGAGAGAGAGAGAGAGAGAGAGAGAAGAGAGAGAGAGAGAGAGAGAGAGAGAGAGAGAGAGAGAGAGAGAGAGAGAGAGAGAGAGAGAGAGAGAGAGAGAGAGAGAGAGAGAGAGAGAGAGAGAGAGAGAGAAGAGAGAGAGAGAGAGAGAGAGAGAGAGAGAGAGAGAGAGAGAGAGAGAGAGAGAGAGAGAGAGAGAGAGAGAGAGAGAGAGAGAGAGAGAGAGAGAGAGAGAGAGAGAGAGAGAGAGAGAGAGAGAGAGAGAGAGAGAGAGAGAGAGAGAGAGAGAGAGAGAGAGAGAGAGAGAGAGAGAGAGAGAGAATGAATGGGTACTCTCTCTCTCTCTCGTCAGTAAAGAAAAAGAGAAAATTATCTCTCTCTCTCTCTCTCTCTCTCTCTCTCTCTCTCTCTCTCTCTCCAGTAGTACAGGAAACACGGAAGCGAATAGATAAACAGCGAAAGAAAAACCTGTTCCCACTCTCTCTCTCTCTCTCTCTCTCTCTCTCTCTCTCTCTCTCTCTCAGTACAGGAAACAGTTATCCCACGCAGGTGAAAGGTCTCGTGTTACGTCACCGCCGCTACCTGCTCAACAGCGCACCTGGGTAATTACGGCAGCGAGACAGGTAACACGGTGTCTGGCAGCGCGATGAGTCTTCTCTGTATAGTTTTCATGGGTATTCATTGTGCCTGGCGAGTTTTGTTCAGTATTTTCTCTTTCAGTGTGTTTGGTGTAAGGTTTGTGTGATTGTGTGTGTGTGTGTGTGTGTGTGTGTGTGTGTGTGTGTGTGTGTGTGTGTGTGTGTGTGTTTGTGTTGGTTTCTTTGTGTTTCGGTTTGTTTTATCTGTGTGTCTGTTTGTTTATCTATTTGTCTGTCTGTCTAATTGTCTATCTTCTTGTATGATGTATTCTTGACTGTAAATTTTGTCCATTTATTCATTTCAGTTCCCTTGTCTACACACACACACACACACACACACACACACACACACACACACACACACACACACAGGTCGATGATTATGATAAATTGAGAGAAAGTCAGTTTTGTATGTATATGAGTTAAGAAAAAGAAAGAGACATTTCTGAGACTAAAAATACCGAAAAGCCACGAAAAAAAAGTAATTAACATCTCTTATGTATATCTATTCTTTTCATTTATTTTTTGTTAACCGAAAGTAATTTAATTGTATTTTTAATTAGCTGGGGAAATTAGTTGACAGCAATTAATTCGAGGTGAGGAAACACGTGGGAAAAAAAAGTAAATTCTCAGTGAAAATAGTAGTTCATATTTTTGTCTTTTAAGAATAATTACCTACATTAGCAAGATTAAAAGGAATATTTTCATTAGTTTTAGTTTCAATTTATCTACCTGTTAAGAAACCAATCTATCTAATCATTTATCTCTCTATCTATCTATCCATCTATCTACTTACTTACCAAACACTTAAGTAAAGAAGGAGAGCATGACGTAAAAGCAAGAAAGTGTCGGATGATAAAGGAGGAGGAAGAAAAACGAAAAGGAGGAGGAGGAGCATGAGGGAGAAGACGAGAAGGCAATAACGAGTTGGAAGAGGAAGAAGAGAAAACGGGGAAGGGGAAGATGAGATGGAAGGCAGCACAAGAAAGATGAATCAGCACTTAGGAAGACAAACATGCCACGCTCTCTCTCTCTCTCTCTCTCTCTCTCTCTCTCTCTCTCTCTCTCTCTAATGGACGTTACGAAATACCACTCTTCTATTTGTTTATTTACCTGTCTGTGTCACTACTATCTATCTATCTATCTATCTATCTATCTGTCTGTCTGTCTGTCTGTCTGTCTCAGGTCAACCATCACAGCGGTCAGCGGGAAAAAATAAGCGATTGAAGTGTGTTCGCAATTCGTGGGAGCAAAGAAGCGTGCGTGTGTTACGTGTGTTGCATACCTTTATCGTGCGTGCAGGCAAAAGCGGGGGGAGCGAGGGAGGGAAGGATGGGGAGAGCATAGATGGGGGTGAGGAGGAGAGGAGAGACTAGACAGAGGATGTGGAGGGGAGAGAAAGAAAGCGCTTAAGGGGAGGAGAAGTAAGGAGGGAGGGGAGGGAGAGGGGGATTCTTGGAGGAGAGGGGGACAATAGGAACGCTTGAATTGGAGGGGAAAGGAATGGGAAGAGAAGGAGGAGGAGGAGGAGGAGGAGGAGGAGGAGGAGGAGGAGGAGGAGGAGGAGGAGGAGAAGGAGTGTTGAATTCAGTCAACTTCGCTTTCCACCCGACTATGCTGAGAGAGAGAGAGAGAGAGAGAGAGAGAGAGAGAGAGAGAGAGAGAGAGAGAGAGAGAGAGAGAGAGAGAGAGAAAGAGGAAAGTAACAAAAAACGAAAGTCAAGCCCGTTCTCTCTCTCTCTCTCTCTCTCTCTCTCTCTCTCTCTCTCTCTCTCTCTCTCTCTCTCTCATGTAATAAGAGTGTTGCACAATAATCTAATTTTCAGGAAGTTACGAAACATATAAAGAGAATAAATTATAGAGACTCGGATGGTGAATATTACTATCAAACATTACTAGTTAGAAAAAAAAGAAGACTGGAGAACAAATAGAGGAGTGATTGAGGTTATGACAGTACGGAAGAGCGCAATATGTAAGGAAAATATACACAAAACAAAGCTCTCTGAATCTTTATCTCCGGGAGTGGGGGATGGGTAGGGGAGGAGGAGGAGGAAGAGGAGGAGGAGGAGGAGGATGAGGAGGAGGAGGATGAGGAGGAGGAGGAGGAGGAGGAGGAGAAGGAGGAGGAGGAGGAAGAGGAAGAGGAAGAGGAAGAAGAAGAAGAAGAAGAAAAAAAAGAAACGAAACAGAAGAAGAAGAAGAAGAATAACAACAACAATAACTTAAAAACAACAAAAATAAAGAAACAAGAAAAAAAATAAACAGAAGTAGAATAAAAACAAGAACAACAAAAAACGAACAAGAACAAGAACTATAAAATGAAAGTAAAACAGAAGGAAAGAGAAAAAATACAAAAATAAAAGTTAATTTCATAGAGAGAGAGAGAGAGAGAGAGAGAGAGAGAGAGAGAGAGAGAGAGAGAGAGAGAGAGAGAGAGAGAGAGAGAGAGTCAGGGTGAATGGGTGAGATAAAACGTGCATAATAAAAAAGATTCCTGCGTGTCTTAGCGTGAGCAGGAGTAAGAATTAGTGTGCAGAGGGCGTGTGGTATATGGAGGGTGAGTCGTGCGAGCGTGCGGGCGTGCGGGCGTGCGTGAGGGGCAGGAAGCATGTGAGGTATGAAAGAGAAAGTATCTAATTCCTACTTAAACTACAAGTGAAGGATATTCTTAAGACCTCGTGAAGGATACTCCTGTTAATTACCGTTACCTTTCCGAGTCACGTAATATGAAGCTAAGTATCCTGCCGGAGGGGATGCATGGTCTCCCTTGTGCATCCTGCAGGAACATGGGCGTGTCTCGGGTCCTTGAGTATCCTATGATTTCAAGTGGTCAGGGATCTTAAGGTCACGAGGTCAGAGAGAGTCCTACTTAAGCTCATTTAGTTTTTGTAATTAGATTTTCGTACTATTATTTTTGTTATTACTATTATTACTACTTATTTTTTCGCTACTATTTTGTATTGGTAGTAATTTTTCATAAGGTCAGGTCAGAGAGAGTTCTATGTACTGTTTTCTGAGTTTATATGTTTTTTAATATATTTATGTATTATTAATATCATCATTAATTGTTTGTTCGTTGGTGTATTATTGTTGTCAAGTTTTATTATTATTTGTCTTTTTTTTATAAGGTTCAGATAAGTTACGGTTCTATGTATTGTTTTCTGAATTAATACGCTTTTAGTAATTGACTTTGTGGGTTGTCATGGTATCAATCAGTATTTCTTGTTCTTTCTTTTCCCTTTCTTTTATTAATCTATTTTGTGTATTTTTTTACAGTGACTCTGTTTGCGTATTTCACAAGACTAGAGCTTTCGAGGACATGATCATAACCATTACCATCACTACTGTCAATATTTACACTCGAGTCAATAGGGAGATTCAAAAGACAAGTAAAAATTCATGACTTGAGATGATAAGAGAAAATACAGAAGCAAGTTTTATATCAAGTTTTATGCAGACTGAAACGTGTAGGACTGATGACTTCATGTAGCTTCCTTTATGTTCCTACCACCACCACCACCACCACCACCAGCCACTCTATCATCTAATGCACCTACTCGCTATCTTCAGAGACGCGGCAACTTCACCATCTGTCTGCTGATTAACTAAACTTGCCTCGTCACTTCAAGCAGATGGCGAGTCTTCTCTTCTGACGGGAAACTTATCAACTTATATCTTTCCACCTCCCGCTGCAGTGAGAGTAATGGGCGCACGTGATTCTCCTCCGTCAGAAGTTACCTTTCTCATCTATCACGTTGAATTTCTCCCACAAAATCTTGAAAGTGTGTGTAATGGCTGTTATTTGTGTATTTGTTATTCTGTTTACATGTGTTGCTTCGTCTCGTCTCGTCTCGTCTCGTCTCGTCTCGTCTCTCTCTCTCTCTCTCTCTCTCTCTCTCTCTCTCTCTCTCTGAACCGGTCCCCTGTCTGATACCTACATTTTATACATTTCTAAGATAACTGTATCTATTTCTATTTGATCTTTTGAACGATGCTTTTTTTTTTTTTTTTTTTAATAATTTGCCGTTTTTATTAAGCTTTCTTCTTTTTTTTTCGTTCGTAATCTTTATAATTTTTACTTAATTTATTTGGTGAATGTTCTTTTTTTTTTTCCTTCTATCTGTTTTTTTTTTTTTTTTATAGTTTCCAGTTGCTCTATTGAATTATTTCCCAGATTTCTTCGTCTGGATATTGTATTTTTCCTCATATTTTTGCTTCCTTCATGTTCATTTATTTTATTTTATTTATATATATTCACACATTTATTTATTTATTCATGTTTTGTTTGGAATATACAATAAATTTTCCTTCGCATGAAAACACACACAGAGAAACAGAGCGAGAGCGAGAGAGAGAGAGAGAGAGAGAGAGAGAGAGAGAGAGAGAGAGAGAGAGAGAGAGAGAGAGAGAGAGAAGTGGATCAGGTTGAAGTGGAGGCTGCGGAGGAGAGGATACTGTGGATGAAGGGTGAGTGAGTGTCGGATGAACTGAGACAAAAGGAAAGAAAAAAAAGAAGCGAAAAAAGTGAGGGGGAAAAAAAGGTTAGAAGCGAAGAGAAATAAAAAATAGACAAGTTTCCGAGGTCGCAGTCTGGAATGGGGAGGACAAGGAAAAGTAAGGGAAAAATAAAGGGAAAGGAAAAAGAAATAAAAAAAGTTACAAGGCAAACAATTTAGAAGTGACAAACATTTCAGGCCAAACTGGAAACTGGCGGAAAATAATGATGGACTTGATTGCCTCTTGCTGGGAGGACACGAGAGAGAGAGAGAGAGAGAGAGAGAGAGAGAGAGAGAGAGAGAGAGAGAGAGAGAGAGAGAGAGAGAGAGAGAGAGAGAGAGAGAGAGAGAGAGAGAGAGAGAGAGAGAGAGAGAGAGAGAGAGAGAGAGAGAGAGAGAGAGAGAGAGAGAGAGAGAGAGAGAGAGAGAGAGAGAGAGAGAGAGAGAGAGAGAGAGAGAGAGAGAGAGAGAGAGAGAGAGGTATAAAAAACAGAGAAAGCCAGGAAGATAAGCAGATACAAGCAGACAGACAAACATTGAAAGGCAAACAGAGAGAGAGGGAGAGGAAATGAGACTCAGTGAAACATACCAACATTCACCATTAGAGAGAGGAAAAACACGAAAAAGAGTGGAATGAAAAGGAAAACTACCAGAAAAAGGCGACAAACAGAAGCCAAAGAAGCGAAAGGAAGTGATGGGAGGAAGTGAAGTAAGGAAGCACTGAGATATTCCCAACCACATGTTTGCGGAGTGACGATGCAAGAGAGACAGACAGACAAACAGACAAACAGAATGCGTCTCGTCTCCATCTCTTTACTCACCAGACAGAATAAGTGAATCTTCATGGTGAGTAAGGCGGGGAATCCTCTGACTCACTCCTTTAGGCTCACTGACTCGCTCATTTCCGGGAGTAGGGCAGAGAGGCAAAGGATACTAGGAGAACCCGTTAGGAACTTCACAGGATACTGGAGCTTGTCTAATCCTTGAGGTCCTTCAGTAATTATTCCTTCCTTAATGTTCCTGTGCAGTGGTCCTACAGCTGCCTTCCTTCACAGCAGAGTGAGGGAATAGAGACAAGTCACATCCACCCCGCCGTCTGTTCCCCGCTACCCTCACTTCACTCTTATATACTAACTTTCACCTTTCCCCTCACGCCCCTCCCACCGCCTGCCGCTGCACGCTGAGAAAGCCATCCGAGATCTTCCCGCCGTCCGTGGAGTCGCTGGCAAGGACGTAAGGTTATGGTTCCCTTCAGGAGTGTTGTTATGTGGCTCCTAGAGAAGGATCACTACCACCACTGCCACCACCATATGATTCCTATTCAGTGTCTATGGAGCCAAATGATGAAAGGAAAGAGAGTGCGTCTGAGTGAGGTTCTACCAAAAGTCGCCTCGTGTATTGTGATTTTAATAGAGAATAATGATGTTTTGGGGATTTAAAGGCTAAACTGAAGAGTGTTGTTCAAATGCTTTAGATTCCTTCACAGTAAAGTCCTATAGATTCCTTAAGAGTAAGTGTTTCATGTTAAAGTAAATACTGAATTTT
>NC_059283.1:5593511-5626011 GCF_017591435.1 Portunus trituberculatus | reverse complement strand
TCTTTAACCTCCTATTCTGTCTTTATCCTCTTCTATTTCTTCCCCTATTTCACTCTTTACTCATTTATCTTTGTGCATTTCTAATCTCTTTCAGTTCTCCATTATACTTTTACTTTTCCTCCTTCTCCTACTTGTTTTAAATCCAGTTTTTAGTTCCATTTTGCGTGTTTATCTTTCTTAACCACCTATTCTGTCTTTATCCTCTCCTGTGTCTTCTCTTATCTCTCTCTCTCTCTTTACTCATTTATCTTTCTACGTTTGTAATCTCTATCACTTTTGCCTCATACTTTTACTTTTTCTCTTTCTCCTATTTTTTTCTATCCAGTTTTTAGTTCCATTTGCTTTCTTCCCACACTCACTACAGCTTCCCACGCTCCACCCAGGCTTCGCTCCATCCTTCATCCTTTCACATAATCCATTACCTTCCAACAAGATCCTGGACTTTATTCCTTTTATCCCGCGTTTTGTGAGCCCGTGAAAAGTCCTGAATCGCTTTGGTCCACCTCACACTCTCGGTTTCCTGTTTTCTTTGGGTTTACTGTTTTATCAGTTTTTTGTCAGTTTATGGTCATGTTTTCTGTTTTTTCTTAGTATTTCTAGTTTTTTATAATTTTGTTTTCTGTTCGTGGTTTTCATTTATTTTTTTTGTCTATTTCTTCATGTCTTTTTTATGTTTTTGGTTTATCATGCTCTCTTTTTCCTATGAACTTTTTTTTTAATGTTTTGTTTGCTGTTTTTTTTTTTTTTGTCCATAGTTCATTTTTAATTTTTTCTTTGCTATTCTCTACTTTTTTTTTTTTCGTAACGGAAGTTTTCAGCAGTTTTCGCTATTCATTCCAATTCACTCAACCTAATTTTTGCCATTTTTGTAACTCATCCCTGTTTTTTTTCCCTCCAAGATCTTTAACCCTCTCAGTACCACGACGCGTTTCCATATTCATTCTGCTTACTATTGGTGATTTTATACAGCTTCAGAAACATGTGTGAGGGTTAAAATAGTGAAGACTGGCCATTAACCTTCTGATCTCCATAGACTCTTCCTAATGTCAATAAAATGGTCTAATCATACACAAATCCCAAGCTAAAAGTGTGTCCCAGTATTGAAGGTGTTTATGGTACTTTTCGCACTCTCCACTTTCTTACACTCATTCATGCACGTCTCTCATCCTCCACCCTCACCGCAAATTACTTCTTATCCTCACAAGTCTCTAAGGATTCTCAGTCGTCAGGCAGCGATCATATAACTTCATAGCGCAGTTTCCTTGATTTTTGCCTCAGGTGAAGGTAAGGGAGGAATGTTACCTGTCTTACCTGTCCATCGTGACCCATCTGTCTCCTGTCTATCTTCCTTCAGGTAACTTCACACCTTCCTTGACTCATAATCTCGTGCAGTCCTCCCGTCTTCTCATGCCTTCAACTTCCCTCCTGTTCCCTCCCACTCACGTCTCTGCTTCTTCTCGCATCCTCCTCCCGCCTACCTTTAGTTCTCCTCCCAGTCTCCTCCTAGTCTCCTCCCGCTCCCACTCAAGTCTCCCTCACGCCCAACACGTTCTCAGCTTGGTATTTGCCTCCCGGCGTGATGGTGGTGTTAAGTTGTGTGTGTGTGTGTGTGTGTGTGTGTGTGTGTGTGTGTGTGTGTGTGTGTGTGTGTGTGTGTGTATGAGAGTGTGTCAACAGGGGCATGAGTTAGCACATAAGCAAGTCCTTTCACCACTCGGCCATCCCCGCACCTCAGGGTATCGAACTAGGAACGTGTGTTACTCTCGCAAGCCAAATAACCAGCGAGCCAGCAAGAAAAACGAGAAAATAAAAATTAACAGAAACATGAGAAAAAATAAAACAGAAAAAAAGTCGAACTGAACGTAGAATCTAATACAATTGCATGTTTCTTAATCTTAATGAGTATTTTCCATGCATATTAGATTATCTTCATTGGTTTTCAGGCATTCCAGCCCCGCAGCGTACCTGGCGGCGTCCTCTCCGTCATAGTGGGGAGGTTCCGCTCATTAGTGGTCGAGACAGGTGGGACAGAGGGACAGGTGGGCGGCAGTCACGCAAGAAACCGCCAATCACGCTTAAGAAGGAGTCCTCCCTAAAATAGCAACAGAAAACGGGGGAAGAAAACGAGACTTTCACTTGAGTTGACCACTTGAAAGACCGCGAGTGATAGATTTCGCTTCTTCCTCTTGTTTTCCTGCCTATTTTAGCGGTACGGCAGGTGCAGCGCGTAACCCAAGCAGTGATACGGTACAAAACGATACAGTACGGTACAGAAGCATCGTTGTGGTTACCTGCAGGCCTTTCCTTGTGGCCATCAGCAGGTAAACACACACACAGACGTACACTCACAAACACAGGTAGCGAGCGGGGCTATGAAAGGCAGACAACGCTATAATCAATACTTGCACAAAGGTGTACTTACCGTGGGCGGGGTGGGCGGGGTGGGCGATATGGGCGGGGTGGTGGTGGTGGTGGGCGGGGTTCCTCTGACCTGCCAAAATGAGAGAAATGATGCGTGAGATACGGAAGAGATACGAGAGAGAGAAGGAAAAGAGGCGTGTGTGTAGGAGAGATTGGAGGAGAGATAGACAGATGATGATGACGATGATGATGATGATGATGATGATGATGATGATGATGATGGTCATGGAGAAGAACTAAAATACTCGTAAGTAGAAGAATAAGAATAAGAATAAGAAAAAGATGATGAAGAAAAGAAGAAGAAGAAGAAGAAGAAGAAGAAGAAGAAGAAGAAGAAGAAGAAGAAGAAGAAGAAGAAGAAGAAGAAGAAGAAGAAGAAGAAGAAGAAGAAGAAGAAGAAGAAGAAGAAGAAGAAGAAGAAGAAGAAGAAGAAGAAGAAGAAGAAGAAGAAGAAGAAGAAGAAGAAGAAGAAGAAGAAGAAGAAGAGAAGAAGAAGAAGAAGAAGAAGAAGAAGAAGAAGAAGAAGAAGAAGAAGAAGAAGAAGAAGAAGAAGAAGAAGAAGAAGAAGAAGAAGAAGAAGAAGAAGAAGAAGAAGAAGAAGAAGAAGAAGAAGAAGAAGAAGAAGAAGAAGAACAAGAAGAAGAAGAAGAAGAAGAAGAAGAAGAAGAAGAAGAAGAAGAAGAAGAAGAAGAAGAAGAAGAAGAAGAAGAAGAAGAAGGAAGAAGAAGAAGAAGAAGAAGAAGAAGAAGAAGAAGAAGAAGAAGAAGAAGAAGAAGAAGAAGAAGAAGAAGAAGAAGAAGAAGAAGAAGAAGAAGAAGAAGAAGAAGAAGAAGAAGAAGAAGAAGAAGAAGAAGAAGAAGAAGAAGAAGAAGAAGAAGAAGAAGAAGAAGAAGAAGAAGAAGAAGAAGAAGAAGAAGAAGAAGAAGAAGAAGAAGAAGAAGAAGAAGAAGAAGAAGAAGAAGAAGAAGAAGAAGAAGAAGAAGAAGAAGAAGAAGAAGAAGAAGAAGAAGAAGAAGAAGAAGAAGAAGAAGAAGAAGAAGAAGAAGAAGAAGAAGAAGAAGAAGAAGAAGAAGAAGAAGAAGAAGAAGAAGAAGAAGAAGAAGAAGAAGAAGAAGAAGAAGAAGAAGAAGAAGAAGAAGAAGAAGAAGAAGAAGAAGAAGAAGAAGAAGAAGAAGAAAAAGAAGAAGAAGACAAAGACAAAGACAAAGACGATGAAAAAGAAAATTGAAACAAAAAGAAAAAGAAAGAAAAATAGAAAAGAAGAAGAGGAAATAATCATAGAGAGAGAGAGAGAGAGAGAGAGAGAGAGAGAGAGAGAGAGAGAGAGAGAGAGAGAGAGAGAGAGAGAGAATAACAAACTCCACCACCACCACCATTACCACCACCATCACCACCATCACCAACAACTATTACACCAACAGCTACAACAATAAAATACACACACACACACACACACACACACACACACACACAACACCCGTCAGTTCCCAGGCACCCAAGAATATCACAACAAATTCCACGTTTTCTCCCTCGTAACCACCAGCGCTCAGACTCACGGCCCGCCCATCTTCCCTCACAGCACAAGATCACACAGCTGTGGCGGCGTAAGCACTTCCACAGCCAACCTTAGAGACCCATCGAGGCGTGAGAGAGTTACGCAATAGATTCGAACCGTACAGCGAGCAAGAGAAGCAAGTGAATGTTCCTGTGAAGCAGTGAGACGAAATTTAGTCTTATTATTATTCTTATTTCTCCCTAGGTAGTATAAAAAAGAAGATAATTTGCATGGAGCGTTGATTAAAGGGAAAGGGGGAGAAGAAAGCCACTTAAGGGAGTAGGATTGAGGGATTGAAAGGATGTGGAGGGATGAAATTGTGGTAAAAAATGCTAATGGAGTCACTGAGGAAGATGCAAATGGGAAACAACTGGGAGACACTCGCGTATGATGAAAGAACAAGAACAAGAACATGAAGAAAAAAGGAGGAAAAGGGATGTAAGAATAAAAGAAGAAAGGGATTTAAACTACGTGAAGCAAAAGCATTAAAAAAGTATCCTATAAAATAATCAAATGGTTACAGAAAAAATCTAACAATGAGTGAATGAAATAAGGAGACTCGTATGATGAAAGAAATAGTTCTGTATATGTCACAAATTTAATTAACTACGTAACTAAATAGACAAACTAATTAATCTATATACCTATCAAGGAATTTATTTTGCTATCAATCAGAACCAAACTACCTACCAACCTATCTATGTAACCCTCTAAGAATTTATCTGTTTATTTATTTGTCTATCTATTCCGCAGCGGCGACGAGGAAGTGTGAAGCAGAAAGCAGAAACGTCAAGCAGTGGCCAGGACTCTTTTCCTACGGCGGCTCACCCGAAGCGCCGCCCGGGGAAGAAAGGAGAGAGAAGGTAACAAGAGGTAACAACTTCCTCTTCCTCCCAATAACAACATTCACATCGCCCTCGGGAAAACACTGACTGATAGACAAAGAAAGGAGTTTATTCAGGGTTTCTATCATTGTGTGTGTTACGTTTTCTTTTGCTACCAGATCGAGGGGTGACTTCGTTAATGTGGTTATTTATTTCTTGTTTTGTTTGATCTTACTCTGATTGGATTTCACTCTTTTTTTTCACAGCGCCTCGTTTTTATTTATTTACCCTTATTAATCTTTCGTATATTTCTAACTCACTAACGTGTAAATCCTTTCCATTAGCTTTCCATTGATAATATAATCACCAACACTAAATATTCGTGGCCATTCTTTCATTAGCCCCTTCAGTACCATGACACGTTTCCATATTCATTCTGGTTACTATATGGTGATTCTATACAGCTTCAGAAACTTATGTTGGGATAAAAATAGTGAAGACTCAGACCATTAATTCTCTGACCTCCATAAATCCTTCTTAATGTCAATGAAATCGTCTAATCACACACAAAATCATGGTAAAAATGCGTCCCAGTATTGAAGGGATTAAAAGCATTCATTTTTCACCACTTAACACCTAAATTCCCATCATCACAGGCTCTCAATTAGCAATCACGTATATTTTCACTTCATCTGTCGCGGCAGGAGTGACACGCGGCGAGAAATTAAGCGATTGACAAAAAGAGTCACAAATTATCATCCACTTTGCTGGCTGGGGAACAAATAGCCTTGGGACATTCAAATTTTTCATCCCCGCGCGCTCAGATGCATCACACCTCATCGGAAAAAAATGACAAATTACCTCCACACCTGAAATTTGGTTGCTTAATTGAGAGAGCGCAGTATTTTAGCGAGATAAGTAACATCATAATTTCTAGCGATTTCGTGGGAATATTCTGTTCTTGCTAGTTTGGCAGGAAATAAAAGGATGCTTGTTCTTGTTGTTGTTCTTGTTTGTGAATTGGCCAGCGAGGGATAGAAAAAGTAGAAAGTGTTGCTTCTCGTTGTTGTTGTAGTTTAGTTTTTCACGATGTTACAATAGTACGTAGTGTCTGAATTGGCCACGCAACACCTGAGGCGCCTCAATCATGCCTGTAAAACAATTATTGGGCGTTTAAAGCTTTCAACACACACACACACACACACACACACACACACACACACACACACACACACACACACACACACACACACACAAGGAGAAAGGAAAAGTTATCGGAAAGAGAGAAAGAGAGATTGATGATAAGAAAAAGGAGAGAAAGAGAGACAAACAAGGAAGAAAATGAAGAGAGTAAGAGAAGGGCAGAGACAGATGGGAGGGTGAAAAGAAAGGAGAGAAAAGTAGAGAGGGATTGGAAGAAGAAAAGGAAAGAAGGAGGATAAAGAAGAGGAAGAGGAGAAAGAAAGAGAGAGAAATAAATTGAGAGCAAAGGAAAAGCAATGAAAAGGAAAAAAAAAGAGAAATAATCGAGAATGAAGAAAATCAAAGTAGAGAAAAGAAGAAAAATTAAGAGGAAGGAGGGAAAAAAAGAGAAATAGGTCGAGAGATAGGAAAAAAGAAATGGAAGAAGATAAAAGGAAGGGAAAGTATCGAGAATGAATAAAACCAAACTCTACTATAATTTTCTTCCCTCTGGTTCTATTTTACGAGTTTCCTTAGCGGCCTTTCGTTGCGTCTGAAATCTTAGCGGGCGTTTTTGCAGACAAGCCACTGCTGGAAGCCAAACACCGGAGCAAAACAGATCACAAGTAACGAGGTTCAGTTGCAGACGCGAGGCAGGAGAGAGGGGAAAACAGAAGCGAATTTCCTTGTGACTTCAAATTGAGCAAATATAGTGCAAGAAAATGTGTGTGTGTGTGTGTGTGTGTGTGTGTGTGTGTGTGTGTGTGTGTGTGTGTGTGTGTGTGTGTGTGTGTGTGTGTGTGTGTGTGTGTGTGTGTGTGTGTGTGTGTGTGTGTGATTTTCATATGTAAACATCGGAAAATTTGCGATGATGAGTATACATTTTCTTGTATACTTTGTGTCACTACTACTACTACTACTACTACTACTACTACTACTACTACTACTACTACTACTACTATTACTACTACTACTTTTACTACTACCATTATTACCAGAAAAGGGAAAGTACAAAAGTAAACAATGCACGGTAAACAAGTCACAACAAGTCACTTCTCAGCTGATCTTACGTGTCTATAGGTCTGTCAACGCTAGCATTTCCTTCCCACTTGTGTCTGCCACCACCACCACCACCACCACCACCACCACCACCACCTCCTCCTCCTCCTCCTCCTCTTCTTCCTGTCGCCGAGTGAAAGCAAGGAAGCTATTTTGTTCGACCGCAAAGTTGTTGACGGGAGAGGCTCGTCTTAACCATCTCTCTCTCTCTCTCTCTCTCTCTCTCTCTCTCTCTCGTTTCACGCCAGAGAATTCAAGTAGTGTGTTGCTGTTCTTGTTCTTGTTTCTGTTCTTGTTGTTCTTTTTCACAGCGTTTCGTTGTTATTGTTTTTGTTAGTGTTGTCTACTTATTTTTATTCCTTTTCTCTCTTTTTTCCGCAGAGAGAGAGAGAGAGAGAGAGAGAGAGAGAGAGAGAGAGAGAGAATGTATGTGTGTGTATGAGTGCGTGTGTCGTTGCTGCGTGGAGGGAACAGGAAGGCAGCTTTACATCACGTGCCCCTCAAAACACCCACGCCAGTCTAACCTCTGCCACGCCTTATACTTGGGAGGAGGAAGGGTGCGAGTGACTGACGGAGGAAAAGTTGACGTAATACGGGAAAGAGAGAGAGAGAGAGAGAGAGAGAGAGAGAGAGAGAGAGAGAGAGAGAGAGAGAGAGAGAGAGAGAGAGAGAGAGTATATATGAGAACAGTGTCTTGGTAGCACAATATCTAGCGGTACAGTGTGGTCTTTCTTACGATACAATGTCACAGTAGCAGAAACATACAGCGGTACACTTGTTTCAGTACGGTACAGTGTCTCAGTAGCATCATAACGGTACAGTGTTATAGTGAGTACTGCGTAGAGGTGTGAATCATATGCCCTAGTACATTATATTTCGCTCTAAATGCAGTTATTCTGTTATTTTTGACACTGTGAATAAAATAGACAACAAGGGAAACTGCACAAACACACCAGGGCTACACGTGGAAGTTCCTATACAAAACATGCTCATTTATTTCCACCTATCATCCTCATCCATGAATTCATCTAATCTTCCTTCCAAAGCTCTCTAATGACTCAGCACTCGCAGCGTCATTACTGAGTCTGTTCCATTCATCTGCCATTCCATTTGAGAACCGCTGTGAATATTCATACATGCGTTACTAAAGTGAAAGTGAAGAGTATGGACACAAAAACCTAGATAAAAAGGAGTTTGGCTATCCATGCTTAAATTGAAAAGGAGAGGAAAAGGAAAAGAAGTAAAGATGTAAAAAATATCTTCTGTCATATACATATGAATAAGCAGGAACAATAATCATAAACGAAAAAATGGATTAACTATTGAATAAGAGAGAAAATAAAATTGTGTAGTTTGTAACATACACATTCAAACAAGAATCTTCATGAAAAAGAGTTTTACCGTGTATGGACAAAAAGGGGAATAAAAATAAAAGGCAAAAAACATCAGCTTTTTTTTTCACTCTCCCTCCATTAAGAACCTTTACATGTGAAGCGGATGAGACAAACTGCAAGGCGTCAGAAATGGTAAATGCGAGGGTACTTAACACGTGCTGGGAGCAAATAGACAAACATGACTCTAACCCAGAGCCGCTGTGAGGCGGCTAAGATGGAATCAGGTTCGTACAGATCACGAGCGAGGGAATACCACGAGAACAGTGGAGTACTGTGTAGCATAGAAATATCCGTGCTAGAAGGGTCTAAATCCTAAAAGGATCTGAAAATGTATTCCTTGTACACAAGGGCGAGTAGTCCACAAGATACATGTGTAAGAATGGACATGAAAAGTCAGAGAGCTGAAATTAAATGTAACGAGCCGAGTGGTCGTCACAACACCGAAGGATGAGGCAAGTAAGTAAACTAAAGGAGCATTAGGCCTTAAGGATAACACTGTATGTAACGACTCTCGAAAACGTTAACGTCACGTGAAACAGTGTGAATATAAGGCAAAGCAGATTGCGAGCACGCACAGACTATCACTCTCACTACCACTAATGGTACTAAGAATTTTTTTTATTGTTAACACTTCCCATCATGATGTCTGAGTCGCCATCTGCCTTGCGCTCTATGTGAGTAATACTTGAGAAAATTTTTCTTAAGTTCCTTAGTGTGTCTCGAGTTATTTATACTGCTAATATATTAAAATATTTTTCTGTGATGCTTCGCATCCAATGATCACTGTGTTTATTGTGTAGCTGTTATTGTGTTATTTGCATAAAATGTTGCAGTGTGTAATCAGACGTGAATTACCATGAGAGATTTTATGATAAATAAGTGAGAGAACAGTGAAGTTGAAATTAAAGTTAACATGTCATGTTACAGCGAGTGAGATTATTCTGCGGTAATGTGGCCGTGTTACTTGATGTTTTTCTGTGTCATTATGCTAATTGCTTATTTTATATATATGGAGTATTTATAATCTAGTTGAGCTACGTTTGTGGATATCCCTCGGAAGAACCCATGGTCTACCCACTTGGTTAACTTTGACGTTGCAGTGATTAATGACAGTAAGTGTCATACAAGGTAAGCAGCTCCATATGGTAACCCGTATTGGCAGTTACGACATACGCATTCCCATCACAGTCACACAATCATACAGTCACTTTCCCACGGGTCCATTGTGCATCTAGGAATCTCTTAAACCTAAAATTTCACCTCTCTGGACCGCTATTTGTCCGGCAATGTGGGTGACTGTTACCTCTGTTGCCTTTGTCGCCTGTGCCAATATGTGCGGTGAGCGGCGCGGTGTGTAGAAAAGTAGCGAGGAGTTTGTGATGCAAGACAGGGAAGGGCGGTGGCTACAATGACGCCTACTGGTTGGAAGATACGTGTTGCGTTACGTGTCGCTGCATATTGATAACTGGTTGTAATTCAATAACGCGCTGGCCTAACCTAACCAAACCAAACCAAACGTAACCAAACCTAACCAAACCTAACCAAACGTAACCAAATGTAGCCAAATCTACCCAAACCTAATTAAATCTACCCAAACCTAACGAAATCTATCCAAACGTAACCAAACTACCCAAACGTAACTAAACCTATCTAAACCTATAAGAACGTAACCAAACCTAACCAAATCTACCCAAACCTACCCAAATCTATTCTAACCTAACCAAACTAACTCAAACCTAACCAAACCAACCCAAACTTAACCAAACCTGACCAAACCAAACCTAACCAAACTTAACCAAACCTAACCAAACGTATCGAAACCTTCTCAAACGTACCTAAACCTACTCAAACCTATCTCAAACCTAACCAAACCTATCCAAACCTAACCTGACCTAACCTAACGTAAATTAAGAAGGCCAATATATCAAAATTCGGCTTTAGTTTTCTGTTTTGGGCGTCATAGAATCAAATATCAAAAGGAAAATAATTCTATGATGACGTAACACAAGTAAACCATACCTTGATTCTATATTGGCTATAATACCACAGCTGAATCCTAAAATACCAGCACAGATTTATTATAAAAAGAAACATAATACCAAGAAAACAGACTAAATACCATATAAAGATAATCTAACACCACAATAAAGGAATCAAATACCACAAATAGAGCTAAACACCAACAAAAACAAATATAATACTATAATAAAAGGAATCTAATACAATTTTTCTCCTTCTCTAAAGCAGAATATCAAGAGAGACGCCGTAAGACAAACATTTATAGGATCTCATGACACGAACAGCTGGGCGGGGACTCACTCACGAAGGAGCCATAAAACTGGTCCTTCGCTGCCTCCTGTCATGGTATCCTACGGTAGGTGAGAGAGGAGGAGGAGGAGGAGAAGGAGGAGGAGGAGGAGGAAAGGGAGAAGGAGGAGGATTAGAGTAAAAATAGTGACAAAATGAGACGTGTCTATTTACAGAGTGTATTTATTTTCTCTCTCTCTCTCTCTCTCTCTCTCTCTCTCTCTCTCTCTCTCTCTCTCTCTCTCTCTAATACTCGTACAGGTAGTTTGTTTTGATTAAGCCTTTACCTGCCCACTCTCTTCCCCTCTCTCTCTCCCTCACTCCCTCTCTCCCTCTAGCCCTCACACGTACTTCCAATAGCAACACACACACACACACACACACACACACACACACACACACACACACACACACAGACTTCCACAGGCTTCTCTATGAGGGTTCTAATGACGATAGCTCTCCCTATGCTCAGCCCCTGCAACACGCCTGTCCCCGCAACGCACCCCACACAGGAAGACCCGAAGGTGAATTACTGAGGACGCAATAAGTTAAATGTCACGAGTCCAAGCAAGGGTGAGATGCAGGAATAGGGAAGAAATGTTGACCGTGATTCTCGTTTTCTAATTTCATGTTTCTTTTTCTCTTTTCGTGATTTTTTTAGTTTTTTTTTTTTTGGATTGAGTTATTTTTATTGATTTATATTTAAGGATTTTTTTTTTTTCTTTATGTTGTATTTTGTGTCTTTATTTTTTTGTATATTTTCTTTATGAATTGTTTTAGACACGTTACTTTCCTTTGCCTTCTAAACACAGTTGTGAAACTTTCAATAAAATTTTCTTTTCTTTCGTTTTTTGTTTTTTTTTGTCATTCGAATTTTTGGTTGTATTTTCCTTTTCTGCATTTATCCATTTATTTTTTTTTATATTTCAGTTTGTAGTTTGAATGTTGGTTGCAATTTCTCGTACGTACGTTCTGTATCTATTTATTTATCTATTTTTGTTTGTTTACATTCTTCTCTTTTCCAATTACTTTTTTTTTCATTTCATTCTTTGCCTCGTTTGTCAGGCTTGATATTTTTACTTTCAGTCTTAATTCAAACACGAAACACTTCAATATTTTTTTTTCTCATTTCCTCGACTCTTGACTTCGGAAAATGAATTAATGAAAATAAACTTCTCAGCTGCCGAAGATAACATATATATTTAACTTTAATACGAAACGAAATACTTGCATTTTTTATAACCTGACTCTCGGTTTCGGAAAATAAATTAATTCCTTGGACATCATTCGACAGGTGAACGTGACTGCAAATAATGAATAAACAAATAAATAAATAAAGAAAATTAGTCTCGATAAAAAACACGATTTTTTTTTACTTACCTGACTTCAGCTTTGAGAAAATAAATGAATTCTTTCGACATCTTCAGCTGAACGTACAGACTGACAGAAAACGTACGACCTCATAGAAAACGAGGAGTGGGCATGGAGTTAGTGGTGCGGGATATTGATTAAATGCCACCACATCAAATGAAAGGATTAGTGAGCGGAATGCAGAGAGAGAGAGAGAGAGAGAGAGAGAGAGAGAGAGAGAGAGAGAATTTCAATGTGTTCATGATCAGATTTACACTTTCCCTCACTGATATTCCAACGTCACAATAGATTCACTGTCAGAGCTTAAGATGGTAAGAAAAGCTGCAGGAAGCCGATGGATGTACACGTGGCGGGCCCTGCAGGACACCCACCTATGTATTATCACCTATATGATAAATGAATAGTAAAAAATCGATATGAAAAAAGAACAAAAACCCAAATAAGAGATGATAGATAAAAAATTGAATAAATGAAATAAGATCAACATTAACTAAAACAAAAGCAACGTAGAAAATAAATGAAATATAAAAAAAATTCTATGAAATGATAAGATAAAGTAATTTGTAGAAGGTTAGGTTAGGTTAGGTTAGGTTATATCCTCTCCCAATTAAAGAACTTCTATCTAATCCCCTTTATTTCTACGCCTCTCTAAAGAATGTACATTTAAAAGCTTCGATTCCCTATGTAAGGAATACACTTCATCCCTTGTATCTTTGTATCCTTCTTTCTCTTTTGAATCTTCTGTATCTTTCTTTCTCTGTACCGATTTAAACAAGACAATATGTTTCTCTTGATAAAAATAACATCAGAATACACAAAGTGAGTTAGCACAGTCAACAAACATATTTTCTGACAATGGACTCATAATAAACAAAGCACACATTGAGAAACACAAGGCGACTTGCAAATAATGACAAATACAAACAAAATACTACAAGAAAAAAAAGCGAAACATCACTGTTGAATGACCTTTTACTTGTTTGCACACTTTCCTCCCATTCCCTTCCCTTCTCCACGCTACCTTCCCTCCCTTTCCCTCCCTTTCCCTCCTTCACTAGGCCCTAACTTCCCTCCCTTTGCACTTTCCCTTTCCCTGTCTCTGTGTCTCACCTCTACCTTTTCCTCCATCACGGTACGTACTTTCTCTCACTTCTGCATGGATGAATGAAGGAGGAGGAGCAGGATGAGGAAAGATTGACATACGATACAAAACTTCCCTCCAGCGATGTGTAGGACGTGTAAGGAACCTGTCCAGGAACCCACAAAGAATCCTGCGGTGTCTTAAAAGCGATTTTCTCCTTGTGATCGACAGGATTTCCTTCTCTATTTATCTTTGTGAGCGAATGTTTGTGAAAGTTTTCCGCGAGTGGCGTATTTGTTGTAATGCTTCGCTCTCTGTGCCTAGGAGAGGAAGAGGAGGAGGAAGAGGAGGAGGAGGAGGAGGAGGAGGAGGAGGAGGAGGAGGAGGAGGTGAGGAGGATGTTTGTAATGATATGAATGATTGATGTGATATGTCGTTTCAATCTCTCGTGTGTCTAAGGGACGTAATAGAAAAGTGAGTGAAGAATGTGTTGACAGGCAGACACACAGAGAGGCAGGTTGACACACACACACACACACACACACACACACACACACACACACACACACACACACACACACACACACACACACAAACAGATTGCTATTGAATGTTTTAGCGACGGGAAAGGGCAACTCTCTCTCTCTCTCTCTCTCTCTCTCTCTCTCTCTCTCTCTCTCTCTCTCTCTCTCTCTCTCTCTCTCTCTCTCTCTCTCTCTCTCTCTCACACACACACACACACTTTATTTCAGTTCCCTTAATAGCATCACGAAATTAGAACAAATAACCCTTTGTTACTGACACACACACACACACACACACACACACACACACACACACACACACACACACACACACACACACACACACACACACACATACACACACTTTCACGAGCCACTTAAACGGATATTCACAGGGGAAACTCAGGCAATTATGCAAGACTAGAAATAATGCGTAAGATTAATGCTGCTCATCTTCTTTTCCTCTTCTCCATTCTCATTCTTTCTCCCTCCATCCCTTCCTCCTCCTCCTCCTCCCCAGCCCGCATGCGTGACCAACCTCTACACAAAGGAGGAGGTCACTATTACAGGCCTCCAAGAACATCGAGGTCACTGTTTAGTCTCGTCTTCGCCGGTAGATTTAAACGGATTCAGACGGATTCACACGAACTCCTGGACTGCAACCTCGTCACGGCCTGATGGTTGAGCTTTCGTTCCTCGTTTTTTCTTATTGTTCAGTAATTATTCCGTTTTTTTATGCTTAGTTGTGATTTTTTTTTATGTTTGTGTATCCGTGTATGTGTGTGTGTATGTGTGTGTCTTTTTTTGTTAGTTTGGAGTGCAGTGTCCGTGTCTTTGTGTTATTACGGTGTATGTGCATCTGCTTTTGTTGATGTTGTTGTTGTTGTTGTTGTTGTTGTTGTTGTTGATGTTACCGCAAGTTCGGTTTCCAGTCATCATGTGAAGGGAAACGACTACAAAGGAGATGAAAAAAGTAGTGATGATGGTATTAAAAGAAGGAAAGGAAGGATAAAGAGAAGAACAAGAAAAAAAAAGAAAGAACAATACCTAGGACACCACCACCACCACCACCACCACCACCACCATAGTAACAATAACAACAATAACAATAACAACAAACACTTCCACCACCACCAAAAACAAGAGACCAGAGAGCTTCCGACACATCAGATAAAGCAAACACACACACACACACACACACACACACACACACACACACACACACACACACACACACACACGGGACCCTTGACTCACTCAGGCACGTAAAACAAAGCACTAGAGCACGGAAACCTCCCATTATAATCCCTCTTACTCTGAAACACCCATTAGAAGCACGGCCAGTGACACACAATCAGCATAATGGTTCAAAGCAGCTGGAAGGAACATCAATACCTCAGTAAATAAAACACAAGGTATGGAATTGTATCACGGGTAACAATACTAATTCTCTCCTTTCAAGTTTGTGTGAGTGTGGCTTCCGTCTGAGTTTGTCTGGATATAGACATGTTTATTTAGATGGTTCTGCTAACGCTTTCACTGCAATAAGAGACACTTAACACACTAGAAACCATGCTTGAAACCTTTTTAAGCATCTATAAGAAAGGAGATGAAATAAGAAAAGGAAGAAAAAATATGTCAACTTCTACTTAGTTTGAAAAATTATAGATGATTGAAGACAAATAAAGATTGATAAATGATTAACGAGAGATGTACCAAATAGCTGTTTTGTTTCCATAAGGGTAGGAAATTAGGAAAGGATACATAGTTTTTGGCTCAAGGGAAACCTCACATTACTCTGGCTTATTTGTATAGATGTTAGCCAGTTTGTTTCTATTGTTGTGGTTTTGTTCGTTGTTCTCTCTTCTCTTCTTGTTTCTTTCATCTCTCTTCTTTTCTTCTATCTTATATTCTATTATAAGTTAGATATACTAGTTAATTTTGTCTTTGTTACGTAAAAAAATATATTTATAAATGGTCAGCACAAAAAGGTGTCTCAAGTTATAGATTTATCAGGGAAAAGAAGTTAAGAAACACATATTTACCTTTTCTACTAGATATAATTGATGTTGAAGGGAGGTGATCAAAACAAGGCAACATTAATCTACCAAAGTGGAAGGCAAGGTGATGAAGACAGCATATAAAAACACAAGAGCTTTAGATTTTAGTTGAAATTATGCTTTAAAATTCAAGGTAATTTTTTTCGACTCACTCAGGTAATCTCCTTTAGAGTAATGTTATAGTGTCTCGTTTGTAAAAATAACCCTGGTAAAATCATAGAATTCCTGACATTAATTAATTCTCGTTTAGAAAAATGTACTCTCTTTTTCTATCTTCTTTTAACCTTGCGCTATTTCCGTCATGATTTCTTATTGAATAGGAATGAAATGCTTGAAATGAGGAGGAAAAGTGACAATACCGATGCATTTTCTTGTTGCTTTTTACGATAACACTTCTCTTTATTTTTCTCTCTTCTCTGTGGGAGTGAATGAACGATAACACATGCAAAAAGACGCAAAATAATCAGTTAATATCGTGTATGAATCACCAACACTTATCTCTTATCAATACGGTACAGTCAGCTTACTTTTTCCTAATTTATTCTTTATTTCCCTTTTTTTGGTGAGAGAGAAAGAGTAACATGTTAAAAAAATGTGAAGTTCAGTTAGTATTGTATATAAATCACGAATACACAACGTTTCTCGATACGGTACACTGAGTTTCTTTTTTTTATATATATTTTTTCAACTATTTTTTTTTTTTTTATTGTTAGAAGGAGAGGCGGACGTAATGAATGAAAGCTTTTATTTACTTAGTTCCACTATAGATTAAACAATGCCAAGCCACTCACTCTCACTTTTACTCTCTCTCTCTCTCTCTCTCTCTCTCTCTCTCTCTCTCTGCTACCCACCACAGCTTAAATTTTCCATCACATCCCTCCTCTCCCTCTGTTTCCACTCCTCTCCCTCTGTTTCCCCTTCTCTCTCCTCTCTCCCATATGATACCCCTCTCCCTCACCAACACAGCCCACGCCGTAACCTTTCCTACACCCTGGACACCCTGCCTACAGACACCCTTGCAGAGACACCCTAGCTCACCACACCCTTCTCTGGCGCCCGTCTGACCCCGTTCCTACCTTCCCTAATCCCTTCCATCCATCTTTTTCACTTCCAGAACTCCACAACCCACAGACTAGCCGCCTACACACGCACATACACACACATACGTGAAAACTGACACCCTAATTGATTTTCCTTTCTGTCTTTCCTCTCCTCCTCGCCCAAAATACACGTAAGGTATAGCCACACGCATCTCCATCTTCAAATACAGTTCATCACGTTTTTTTTCAATTGGGAGAGATTATTGTTTGCTCAGTTGATTTCTCGGTGATTCAGACTAACAGGGACCTCTTCCTATTCGCTGAGTCCCCAGTGAGGCGCCACATGGAGGTCATATGGGGCGCTAAAGTTATTGGTGTTTTTTGGTTTATGGTTTGGATTAATTGTGCTTTTTTTTGTAGATTTCGTGTTTTATATTTTTGTTTTTAGTTCTTTTGTTTTAGATATTTGTGATGTTTCTTTTTTTTCCTTAATTTTTGAGCTCATATTGCGATTTTTTGTCTTTTCCTATCCACACACACACACACACACACACACACACACACACTCTCTCTCTCTCTCTCTCTCTCTCTCTCTCTCTCTCTCTCTCTCTCTCTCTCTCTCTCTCTCTCTCTCTCTCTCTCTCTCTCTCTCTCTCTCTCTCTCTCTCTCTCTCTCTCTCTCTCTCTCTCTCTCTCTCTCTCTCTCTGCCTTTACCCACAATCGTAACTCTTCATCCGCAGCACAATAACAACCAATATCCCTCCTTTTTGCCGTGTTTTTTGTTATTTTCACCTGACCATCAAAACAATCAGTGCCAAGGTTGCCACGCCAACACACAGCGAGGCGGATCAAGCAGAACACACGTGGCAAAGTGGCGTGGGTTGGTTGGCTTAATCTTCGTTCAATTTGCCTGTTAAGCTTCGTGGAGTTAGTATTGTCTATCTCGCTTTCCTTTTCTCTCGTTTTTTGTTCTCTTGTTTGCATTTCGTATTTTTGGTACCGAGTGAAAGATGACTTGGTGAATTATGTATCGTTGTTGTATGAATAGGTCTTCTGATATGCGGATTGTATTAGGGATGATAAAAGATGTCAGAAAAGTAGTAGTAGTAGTAGTAGTAGTAGTAGTAGTAGTAGTAGTAGTAGTAGTAGTAGTAATAGTAGTAGTATAAGTAACTCTCCTTTGTCTTATCTTTACTATTATTATTATTATTATTATTATTATTATTATTATTATTATTATTATTATTATTATTATTATTATTATTATCATTATTATTATTATTATCATTTTTATTATTATTATTATTATTATCATTATTATTATTATTATTATTATTATTATTATTATTATTATTATTACTAGTAGTAGTAGTAGTAGTAGTAGTAGTAGTAGTAGTAGTAGTAGTAGTAGAAATAATATTCCAAATAATAGTAAAGACTCCTCCTTCCCAGCTCCTGTTTATCAGAATCTCACCTGCCTTCGTTAATGAGCGTAATTGTTTACCACACCTGGCGAGGAAACCTTCATTAAGCCCTCAGGTGACTCACAATGCCACCTGTAAGCACCACGTTTGTCTGCAGGTGCGAGGAAAGATGAGGGAGTGACAGGCAGGTGACAGGTGAGGACAGGTAGAAACAGGTAGATTAGGTGAAAAGGAAAGGAATAAATGATGCTGTGAAAGATGAAGAGAGAAGAGTGTCATGGAGAGTGAATGGTGAAGCAGTGAATGATAGGAATAAATATTGGAGTGGAAGAATGGAGAGAATAAAAAAAAGATCTATTTGACAAGTAAAGAGTTCATAGCAGAGTAAAAAGCAAATAGTGAGAATATAAATACACTGCAAAATGTTGAAATGTGCAGAGAGAGAGAGAGAGAGAGAGAGAGAGAGAGAGAGAGAGAGAGAGAGAGAGAGAGAGAGAGAGAGAGAGAGAGAGAGAGAGAGAGAGAGAGAGAGAGAGAGAGAGAGAGAGAGAGAGAGAGAGAGAGAGAGAGAGAGAGAGAGAGAGAGAGAGAGAGAGAGAGAGAGAGAGAGAGAGAGAGAGAGAGAGAGAGAGAGACAGACAGACAGACAGACAGACAGACAGACAGACAGACAGACAGAGAATTATACAAAGTGGAGATTCGAGAAACATGATTTTTTTGTGATCCGTTTCGTTCCAGGAATATTAATAATGAGAACTGTGACTGAATTATACACAATGATTAATTTCCGCCTATGGATTTTGACATTTTTACCTTCCCACACACACAAACACACACACACACACACACACACACACACACACACACACACACACACACACACACACACACACACACACACACACACACACACACACACACACACACACACACAGCAGGTCAGAAGACAAACATTTCTCTTAATTTCCCTCGTGAACGTAACAGTTAATTAACTAAAAACATACCAGAGATTTGAAAAGAGCACCTGTGGACGTTAATGACACACACACACACACACACACACACACACACACACACACACACACACACACACACACACACACACACACACACACACACACACAAGTTAACTAAACCAGCCTATCTCAAGTGACAGACATAAGGTAAATAAGCAATTACAAAACACCTTGATTCAGTACATGAAGCGTTCATTACATCTGCGTTAATTAGAACAGGTAAGAGCGAGTGAGTGTTTGTATACGTAAGAGAGATTATATTAAGACCTTTGATGTGTGTATATGTGTGCGTGTGTGTGTGTGTGTGTGTGTGTGTGTGTGTGTGTGTGTGTGTGTGTGTGTGTGTGTGTGTGTGGTATATCAACCCTCCCCTGTTTCAAGTTACCGTCACGAGAATTGTAGTGTTTTCTTCCTGCTTCTCTCAAGTGTGTAACTGAAAGTGTCATGTTTGTTGATTGCCTGTCGCCCCGTTTTACTTACAGGAGGAGGAGAAGGAGGAGGAGGAGGAGGAGGAGGAGGAGGAGGAGGAGGAGGAGGAGGAGGAGGAGGAGGAGGAGGAAGAGGTAAAAGGAGGAGGAAGGAGGAAAAGGTCAAGGTAAAGGAAGGAAGGAAAAGTTGAAATGCTAAAAGAAGAGTTAAATGTAGCAAGAGGAGGAAGATGAGAAGGAGGAGAGAGAAGGAAACAGAGGAAGGAGGAACAAAAAACACAGAAGAAAAACAAGAAGGATGGAATTTAAAGTAAAGAAAGAAAGAAAGAGAAAAAGAAAACGTAAGAAAGAAAGAGGAGGAAAGCAAAAATAAAAATCTGGGTAAAACCATAAGAAGAAACATAACAGAAAAATAAGGAATAATAGAAAAATAAATAAAAAAGAAGACGAGGAAGAAAAAGGAAAGGTGAGCAAGCGTATCTAAATCTTGTGACGTCAGCGAGACAACACACCTGCCTCTCCCACCACCACCACCACCACCACCACCACCTCCACCACCACCACCTCCACTACCAGACTCCCATTACTCTAAGCGGAAAAGAGACAAATTACGTGCCACCTCCCTCTCTCTCTCTCTCTCTCTCTCTCTCTCTCTCTCTCTCTCTCTCTCTCTCTCTCTCTCTCTCGATGGATGGAGTTTGATATTCTTATCAGACGGAAAGAGGGATTGGTTTGTGTGAGTGTGCGTGTGTGTGTGTGCGTACTAGAGATGTATCGGATATCCGCATCCGCATCCGCGGAACATCCGCTTATTTTTTCACATCCGCATCCGCATCCGTAGTTGTGATAATCTGAATATCCGCCTCCGCCTCCGCATCCGCATTTGTAGTGAAATATATATCCGCATCCGCACTCTACAGAGGATGTGTGGATGCGGATGTGTTTTATGCATTGCACAACCTATAGATTATAGAGTAATATATAGACACGCAGTCACAGACTCGCAGAGTACTGCTTAGTGCTTCCAGACTTAGGTAGAGTTTAGATAGAGCTTAGAAATGTGGAATAAATTGATTGATGTGCGTGTAATAAATGAACTATCTATTAAAACTAAAGCAAATAATATTACGTATTCATTTCTTTTCAAACTTACACAGCCTTATTGCTCTGTGTGCTGACTGCTATAACAGCTGAATAATGGCGTCACATAGCAGTGAAGTGTGGAAATAATTCATGAGTAAGTCAAGTGACCTAGCACAATGTCATCTGCAAGAAAGATTATTCACGAAAGGGACAAGGAACTACATCTTTGAAAAACCACTTGAAATCAGTGTATAAAGAACAGTTTAAAGAGTTAATGGCAAAGAGAGAAAGAAGTTGGAAGAAAAAAAATAAATATAGAAAAAAACACCTTTCCAAAAGCAAAGACAGATAATAAACAAAGGAATGTTGGTGAGTATTTTCAAAGTGCAACATTATGGGATGCTTCTAACCCTGAGGCAAAAACACTGGATAAATGCACAGCAGAAATGTTAGTCATGGATGAATTAAATGGATAATGAAATACTTTCAAAGAGAGAAGTATCAACTATTAAGACACCATTCAAACTCATTTGGCAGTGTTTTGGTTCTCCCACCTTGTTTTTATTTGTTATTTCTCCTGCTGTCTGCATGGTCTGACACTGAAGCAGGCTTTTTTTTTGTCCTCTTGGTCAGAGCGTTTGACGTAAAACATCCGCATCCGCATCCGCATCCGCGAGGATGTCATATTTTGATATCCGCATCCGCATTTGCATCCACATTTTAGTAGAGACTGATATCCGCATCAACATTTGCATCCGCAAAATGACATCCGCATATACATCCACATCCGCGGATGTCTGAAATTCGACATCCGATACATCTCTAGTGCGTACGTGTGTGCGTGTGTGATGGGGAATGAGAGAGGAATGAAGGAATGAAGATGGAGGAAGAGTTACATATCGCTCCTCCTTCTATTCACCCCATTCTTATCTCTTTCCTCTCCCTCTCTCCCCAGTTGGTGTCCCCACGTGGTCCCTGCAGTACAGCGGGTGACAGGTGAGGAAGGAACTCTCATCCCATCTATGACACTCGTGGGGAATGGCACGGGGCTTCCTCACCTCCGTTACTTCTGGCTAAGGAAACATTTCTCCTCTCTTCGTGGTCTTCAATCATTCCTCCTTCAGCTAAGTCTCGTCTTTCGTTTCCATGTTTCTGTTTTTTGTTTTTAATTGATGGTACTTTCTTATAGTCCATGTTTCTTATTTTCTTTTGCTTTCTTTTACTTAATTCCTTCTTCTTTTTCCGGCTTCTTCATTCTTTTTTCTTTTTATTATTGCTTGTTTCTGTTTTGTCTTTTATCCATGCTTGTTTCTTCATTTGGTTTCTTCTTATTTTCTTTTGTATTTCAGTGTTTTTGTCTTCTAATTCATTTTTACTTATTTTTCCCATATTCGCTTTTTTTTTTTTAGTTAATATCGTTTTTGACACGTTTTTTTTTTATACAGATACTTTTTGTCTTATTCCAGTATTTTCCTCTCATTTTTTTCAAGTAATCTTTTCCCACAATTCTGCATTTTCTTCTATTTCCAAATTATTCTAATACTTCATCTCTTCCTCTTTCTTAAATACTTCCTATGTCTTCTAATCTTTCTTCATCTTTCTTTCTCCTCTCTGCATGTTTCTCTCGCTCATGTGTAGAATTCTTAATATTTTGAGTCAACATCGTAAATTTAACCACGGTGCATTCGTCCATGAAATAATTAACTTCCAGCGCCTGTTTGCTTAAGTGTAAAATTCCTACTCTTGTTTCGCACAATAGTTTACTTCTTTTTCTTACTTTCCCAGCATCTCTCCTGCCTTCGCTCTCTCTCAGGATTTTGCTTCTTTTTACTTTTAAACTTACAATATTTCACTTCATTTAATTTTGTTTGTTTTGAGTAACTTCAATTTCCATCTAGATTTCGACTCCTCTTCCTCTTCCTTTCCTTCTTCATTTTCTACTTTCTTTATCTTCTCACTCTCGTCTTCCATTTCCTTCTCCTTTTCGTCTCACTTTCCTCCTCCTTTTTCGCCTTTTTCTTTTCATTCTCATTCTCGTCTTTCTCCTATTTTTTGCTCACTTCCTCCTACTCTTCCTCCATCTGTCTTCTCACTTTTCTCCTCTTATTTCGTCTTATTTCACTCTCCTCCTCCTCCTCCTCCTTCTCCTCACTACATATTCTCCCAATCTTCCTCCTTCCTCGCGTCCTGTCCTTTCATTTCCTAGTTCGGTAAGTCCCTCCCTCCTACCCTCTCTTCTCTCTCCATCTCCCTCTCCCTCTCTCCTCCTGCACTCCCACTCCTCTTCTCCCGCGGGGTGAGGACAAATGACCTCCTGTATTTCCTGAACAAAGACCGAGAAATATATAAAGCGTGCCCGAGGGAACTGTGGGGTAGAAGACTTCAACATTATTTAGTCTTCCCAAGTTCCGATTCTGAGATCCTTGTATTTTTCACAGTGAGATTTATAATGTGGGAAGGTTGTGAGTGAGAGAGTGAGGCGGTGAGGGGGAAGAGAATATAGTGATGGAGGAGTAATGGTGTTTAGTTCAAAGCACTCAAGTTTTTACTGCGGAGAATGTACTCTTCTTTCATTCAACTTTCATACAAAATTACTGTCTCTATAGAATTTAGAATATAAAATTGTGTCTGTTGTTAAAAATTCACCATCCCACTTACAAAAACCTTTATCATTTCTTTTCACTCCCAAAAATATCCATTTTCTTTAAACTTTTATTAGAACTAACGTTTTCTCGTAGTTTGAAAAAGAGAAAAATACATCTTTATTTCAAAATTCCTTATCTTATTCACAAAAGCACACTATTTATCACACTTGAGAATCTGCCCCTTTCTTCCCCTTCATTCCAACCTTTACGTAAAATCCTCGTCTTATGCAGATTGAAGAAGGAGGAATAGGCGATGGTTAAAGTCTGGGCGCTGGCAATGAGTATAGAGGGCGTGCGAGGGGACAATACGGCTCCCTGAAGCACACGAGGCAGGCAGTTAATTTAGAACTTTACTCCTTTATCACCTCCACTCGTTAACGCAGGAACAAATTACCTTCTTTCCTCTTTGTTATAAATCTTTAACTATTTTTCAGTAACACGCAGCAATTCACAGCATTGTATTTAGCTCTTCATAAGTACAATATGAAGAAATGGGAGTGAAATAACCTTTTTCAGTACCTGGTTTGTTACCTTCCTCCTTCTTTTTCTTCGTTTTATAAATCCTTAACTATTTTTTATAACACTTCATAGTGCAGTACAAACAGTATAGAATAATGAGAAAGTGTAGATTGGGTTTCCTCACTCGGGGCAATGGTTTCCTAGCGGGTGGGCTTTGAGATAGGAGGTACCCCAAAAAGTATCCCCTTTAGCCCATAAATTCCCGCGAAAAGCCCACATGGTATAAATAAAAAGAAAAAAAAAAGAAAAGCGAGTAAAAAAAGGAAATTTCGCAGCGCCTAGAAACTTGTAACCACAGGAACAAGGAAGAACTTTTGTATTCAACACGAACAAGATATGTATTACATATTCTTCTTAATATTCGTGTCATTTAAAACTTTTATGCATAAGGAACAAGAACAAGCAGCTGAGGGAGACTCGTGCACGTGCCATCACTGAGTCTGCGAGGAAAACAAGGTGACCACACGACTGAAATCAACTGGAGACACAAATACGTCCGTCCTGCTCTAACTGAAAGCAGGAGAGGTAATCAACAAGGTCCCAGAGTTGCCCCGCGGGACGCCAGACTGATTCCCTGCGTCGTACTAATAGAATGACAACGACAAACAGACTCCAGAGGTCAAACTGAATTCAGGAGACAGGGAGTGCAGGAGTGCAGGAGTGCAGGAGTTTAGGAGAGCAGGAATGTAGTTCCTTGCTTTTCATCTCCTATCGTACCCCTTCTAGCAATCCTTGAAGCGTGAGAGAGACACACAATACCCATTCTGAACACCGCCTGGCTCAATGGTGTTGACTGGGAGCGAGGGACGAGGCGAGGGGTGTCCTGCGTGGTGATGAGGGCGTTAAGAGAGCCGCTGGGGTGCAAGGTGGCGAAGAGAGTTGGTAGTGTGAGGTTATTGCTTCCATTTGTTTGGCGCGCAGTTATTGCAGGCTATAAGGATGTCTGTGGGTTACTGGGGCGCCATGCAGGACTGGGACAACTGGGGCGGCTGTCTCTGTAACCTTTGTTCGGAGGAAGGAAGATTTAGGAGACTCATGCAGTGATGGTTATGCCTGTAATGTGTTACTGAGGTGGTTTGGGCGTGTCAGAGGAGACGTGGATTGTTTAGGAAGGATGCTGGAAAACGATTTACCCGGCGTGAGGAGAGGAGGAGGAGGAGTAGAGGGAAGGTTCATGGGTGATGTGAAAGACGTGCTTGTGATGAAAGTGACTGAGGAAGGATTTGAAAAGTGAGCCTGTTGGAGGGGGGTTGATCTGATATGGCGATCCTGACACAAACACTCCAAAATAATCATGAGTCAGGAGAGTAATATCTTTTCCTTATTAAGACTTGGGAGGAGCTTCACCAGCACTGCGTTGAAAAGTAGTAAACAAAGAGAGACATGAACAAGAAAATAACAAGTTCAGAATTTGTTATGTCACCTTTGATAAGTCATGAGGATTAGTTGATAAAATACACACAAACACACACACACACACACAAAGGAAAAATATTAATAAAGGATAAGAGAGTAAGCTTCCCTGGCAAGTTTACAACCTAGCCAGTAACACGAGACAAACAGCAACAAACACCATAGTCCGTGATGAACCGTGCCACTGAGAGAAGCACTGACAGCATCCACGGCGCCACTAAGCAACCAGCGTGCTTTTATGGAGCGTGGGTTTAATGGAAGCAATTAGCGTGGGCAGCGTTGGGTACACGGCTGCTGTAACATTATATAATCATGACAGTGTAGGCAACGCACCTGTCCCACTTCATAGTGTTTGTGTGAGTTTGCTTGTTATTGCTGGTGTGTGTGGATCGCTTTAGGGACACCAAGTCATTTAATTGTTAGGGTCATTTTGTTTATAAGCACCACTAGCATTTTAAGTATATATTTTTTATTAATCTTTTTGAAATGTGAGAATGTGAGATTAATTTCACTTTAACATCATTTAACAATAGATAATTTTCCTCCATAAACACCAAACACACATTTTGTTTATAAGCACAACTAACATTTTAAGTATATAATTTTTTATTAATCTTTTTGAAATGTGAGAATGTGAGATTAATTTCACTTTAACATCATTTAACAATAGATAATTTTCCTCCATAAACACCAAACACACACAAAAAAACAAGAACAAATCACATTACATTCACATATCCACAAAGCAACACCATAAACACACGAAAAACTACAAGAAACAAACAACTTACGTGATTAAACAACTCAAACGCTCTCTCTCCAATATCCAATCAAAATTCCAAGTGGTGAGAGACCGAAGACCAGGGCAATAACAGTCTCAAAGTCCATTAGTCTTCATGAGGCAAATTAGTATCATCACATAGACGGACGAGGCAAAAAGGCAGGTGGAGGTAATCAGTTCTGGTACGTAATCTTAGTAGTAGAGAGAGAGAGAGAGAGAGAGAGAGAGAGAGAGAGAGAGAGAGAGAGAGAGAGAGAGAGAGAGAGAGAGAGAGAGAGAGAGAGAGAGAGAGAGAGAGAGAGAGAGAGAGAGAGAGAGAGAGAGAGAGAGAGAGAGAGAGAGAGAGAGAGAGAGAGAGAGAGAGAGAGAGAGAGAGAGAGAGAGAGAGACTTAATTCCGGAGAAAGGTAAAATGAGAAAGTTAGAAGACTTGGTGAGGGACGGACTGTGATTGTGTGTGCCTGTGCGTGCGTGCGTGTGTGTGTGTGTGTGTGTGTGTGTGTGTGTGTGTGTGTGTGTGTGTGTGTGTGTGTGTGTGTGTGTGCGTGTGTGTGTGTGTGTGTGTGTGTGTGTGTGTGTGTGTGTGTGTGTGTGTGTGTGTGTGTTCTAATAGTCTACGCCCTTTAACGTGGCAGCGATTATGAACGAAGGACAGACACGTTCAACAACAACAAAAACAATAACAACAACAACAATAACAACGACAACAACAACAACGAAACACACAAATTAAACGTAAACCTTGTAGTGTGTTCCCCTTTACTCCCTCACAAAAGGAAAAGTGACATAAAGACAGACAGACAGGCACCTAAACAAACACACACACACACACACACACACACACACACACACACACACACACACACACACACACACACACACACACACACACACACACACACACACACACACACACACACACACACACTGTCCAGCTAACCAATACCAAACACAAGAAAAACAAACAGAACATAAACACACAAAAGCAAAGCAAACACAAACAAACAACACACAATATGGACACTTTTTTTTTCGACCCACCCAAAAATGTTCCAAAAATCCTCCTATTCTGGCTCTTTCCTTCCTTCCAGGCCGCTCGCCACTTTAAAAAACCAAACTATCACAACCTGGAACAAGAGAAGAGCTACCACCTTTAACCTCTCACCTCTCTGTCTGTCCGTCTGTCTCTCTGTATGTCTGTTTGTCGGGAGTAAAGAGCAAAACTAGAAATGCGCCAAAAACTGACATTAAATTAGAAAAAAAACGAGAAAGGAAATTAGTTGTTAAATAGAGAGTTATATGAGTTTCTGTCTGTCTACCTGTCTGGCTGTCTCTCTGTCTGTCTGCCAGTCTTGAATATGGAGTAATGCAATAAATGTGCTTAAACAAGATATCAAATTAAAAAGAGATATAGAAAGGAAACTAGTTATCAGAATAGACTGGTAGATGAATGTCTGTCTGTCTGTTTGTCTATCTGCTATGAATAAGATAAAAAAACACTTTAACATGACATTATATCAAAAAAGAAAATAAAGATAAGGATCATAAATAGAGTATAGAAGAGTAGACTCAGTAATCATTTAGTGAGACAATACAGATTTAAAAATAGAGAAATGATGATAAAAATACCATATATAAAGGGTTTGCCACGTGTAGACCTGATGGCTGGCTGCAGATTCGTGAGTTTAAATGGAAGTGGGAGTATATGGAATAGGTGAGAGGGGAGATGGAAAGGAGAGGTGAGGCAGTGGAGGAGGGTAGATGAGTGAGGTTAATGGCGCAGGTGGCTGAGGTAATAAAGCAAAGATAAGAGAGAGAGAGAGAGAGCAGAGAGAGAGAGATGGAGAGAGAGAGAGAGAGAGAGAGAGAGAGAGAGAGAGAGAGAGAGAGAGAGAGAGAGAGAGAGAGAGAGAGAGAGAGAGAGAGAGAGAGAGAGAGAGAGAGAGAGAGAGAGAGAGAGAGAGAGAGAGAGAGAGAGAGAGAGAGAGAATTAATGTTATTGACCAGGTGTCGACATTCTATCTTAACTAATCACTTTTCTTTTGTCCTTCTCTTAACTCTCTCTCTCTCTCTCTCTCTCATTTTTTCGATCATATTTCACGTATTTTCAACCTTCCTCCTTATCTTTCACATCATTAAGCATTCTTCCCTCCTCCTCTTTTTCCTCCTCCTCCTCCTCCTCCTCCTCCTCCTCCTCCTCCTCCTCCTCCTCCTCCTCCTCCTCCTCCTCCTCCTCCTCCTCCTTCTTCTCCTCCTCCTCGACACATGTGATGAAGGAGTATTGATCTGTAGCCAACAATCATTACAAAAATAGAAGATATGAATTTTATATAAAGAAAAACAAAATATTGCGAGAGAACTCAATGCATCTCTGGTAATAATGTTCCTTGATGCTGGCGTTGTGTTGAGCCTATTTCATGAGTGTGGCAGCCTCGTGTGTGTTGCAATGAAGAGTTACATTACTGCGTTGTGTGTTGTGTGATTAAAACTACACTGATAATGATGACTGTGATGATGAAAATGGTAATGATTGCTTGTGTGTGTGTGTGTGTGTGTGTGTGTGTGTGTGTGTGTGTGTGTGTGTGTGTGTGTGAATCTCCCTGCACGCAACACAAACACGACAAACCGAGCAATGTACAAAACAAGCAAGAGGGTCAAACACAAACTAAAAATAGCCTTGACAGAAAAAAAGAAAACGAAACATTTTTTTTATCACAAATCTAAGGGGAAGTCGTTAGGGGGAGAGGGGAGAGCAACGTGAAAGAGGGGAGCGAGTGAGGGGAGGGAGAGGAAGGGTATGGGAAGCTGCGATGGGCGTGAGAATAGTGGAAAAGATGAGGAGAGGGGAAGATTGGGAGAGAGGGGAAAAGTGATGGAATGAAATATTGAGGGGAGAGGGGACAGATTTCGAGGGAGAGGGGAATGGGAGAGGTGAGAGGGGGGAAATGGGAGAAGGGAGGGGAAATCTGAGAGGCGGTGAGGGATGTAGCGATGGTTAATCTAAGCAAATTGGTCTGGGAGGAGGGTAAACGTGTGTGTGTGGGAGGAGGAGGAGGAGGAGGAGGAAGCGCCGACGGACTGAGTTTCGAGTAGTCTAGCGTGGGCGGGACGTCTGATAAGCCCGGCCCTTCGAAATACTGCGTGGGCGTGGGTGCTTGAATAAGTGGGCGGGCTTGAAGGAGGGGGCGTGAGGACTCATGGCGGTGGTGAGCTTATGTGAGCGTCGGGGTCTACGTGGGCGGGCTTTGATGGGGAGCGTAGTGAGGTGAGGGACATGGGTGGGCGTGGGAAGATCTACGTGGGCGGTAGCTATGTTGAACTGTAAAAAAATATGAACAAAGGATGAGGGGAGAATTTAAAAGTGATATCAAAGGTGTTCCCACAGCCTCCCACAGCCTCCCACAGTCCACCTACAGACTCTATCTCACCTCCTCCCACGCATTCCTGCACCACCCACGCCTTTTAAACACTCCGTCACCTAAAGCCACACTCACCTCCTTAAATGCTTAATATTCTCCTTCACCCTGGAATATTCCCCTTTATCGCCTCTGTCGGTAGTCTAAGTCTTATCCAGGAGTGACTTGATATTAACACCCTTATACTGAAACGTCTCATATTCTTCTTTTCTACCCCTAAAGCCTCCTTCATCGCCTTCGTCAGGGATATAAGTCTTAAGTCTCCGCGGGAATGACTTAAGGGGCGCGTGAAGGAAGGCAGGGCTGTGAGGATACTGGGGGGATTACAAGACTTTACTAAGCACTAGGGAAGCTCAGGGTATCAGGTCCTAACAGCTTCCTCAGTCACCACCACCTCCTCACCTCACTCCCTGGCCGGCTATTTCTTACACCTCATGGCTCGCTTCCTCCCTCACTCCCACCTCTAACTTTCCTTACCTATCTCTCCCCCCTGACCCTCCCTCTGCCGCCCTGACCCTTCTCGTCCCTGACCTCATTCCCAAACGAGCTTTTCCCTACACCTCGCCGCTTCCTCCCTCACTCTTACCTCTTCCTTCCCCTCTCTACCCATTTCTCCCTCCCTGACCCTCCACATCCCTTCCCGTCCCTTCCCCATATCCCTCCGAGATCCCATTGCGGCAAAGCATTAAATTGACTCCAGAAGGGAATTTGGCACCCCACGGACCAAGTGCCAACCCTGATTTCCAAGCTAACAGGAAAATTAATTGATGCTTCGTCTATCTCGGAGGAGGGAAGCTGGGTGCCTCTAAGGGTGCCTCAGGGGGCCAAGGGTGCCTGGTCCAGGGTCCTCGTGTGCCCCGAGTGCCACGGTGCTTGTCTTCGGGCCGCGAGATAAGAAGGGAAGGCAAATTGGCGCTTCTTTATCCCCCAACAGGCATCTTTCCTTCACCCCTTGACGAGCATAATTTAAAGTTGAAAAAAAGTCGCAAAAAGGTAAAATGCTGGTGTTAGCGGCGGTAAAAAGCGTGGCAGAGTTGAGCTTGTCGCCGACACGGGCCCGGGGTTGTGGCGGCATCAATACGTGCCGCTCTTGCTCACAACCTGGCCCCGCGCTCCGGCCCCGCGTCCTGCCTGCCCAGCCAATCGCCACCTCTCACGCAGTTACGTCACCGCCCAGGCAGCCAACCCGCCGGCCGGCTCCATTCCAGCTATTCCTAAAGGTTGCCGCTCCAGTCCGGATTGCCGGCCATTGCAAGACCAGGTAACTTCAAGGCGACGGTAAATTCAATGAGGATTGTGATGCCCTCCTTGCTAATGCCCTGCTGGTGACCGAGTCTTATCCTGTGGTCCTAAGTGACGCTGAGGGCAAAAGGAGCGAGGGGAACTGAGGGGAGGTAAAGCAGGGAATGCAGAGGCAGCGGGCAGCGTGAGCCGGAGCGGAGTGGAGGGGAGGCGCCAGTGAGGTGGAGCGTGCCAGCCTCGTCTTCTGCGGAGCTGGTGCTCGCCGCCTGCTGCACGCCCGGCAGCCCTCCCGCCGCACCTTCACCTGATCCTTTGCCTGACTATCCACGGGCTGCCCCTCACCCTAGTGCCGCGCCCTTGCCCTCGTGCCTCCGCCAGGCGGCCCTCACTTCCTCTTTCAACAGTCGCTGCGGTGCCAACCCGTGGCTCTCACCTGTGACTCACCTGCCTTGCCACTGCGCCCACCCATAGGTAAGTCCTCCTCACCTGCACATCTTTCCCCAGCATTCAACTCGCCGGCAGAGTCGTGGCCGGGAAAAACATTGAGCGAGACGTGAAAGTCAGTTCGGTACAGAATGCAGCGAGGTTTGTGTCACTTCCCAGGGAGAGGCAAGGCATTACGTAAGGTCACGGCAAGGACAGGAGGGTCGGGAAGAGCCAGACATGCCCCTAAAGCAGAGAGACAGAGGAGGCGGCCCGGTTCCCTTAATATTTGCATACCGGCAGCAATCAATACCCGGTGTAGGTGGTGACCTCTCTTGCCCGGTCATGCGCGTTGGCCTCCCTGACCCCCCTGCCCCTCTACCCCCGAACCTGGCCCCCACTGGTTGTGGCGTCACCCTTGGCACTGGAGAAATGTAGTGGCACCCGATTAATTACACGGGGCTTTACACAGACCTTAGCGGACCTTAACTAATAGCTCTCCACGCGCCATTTGTTAGTCGGCGCAGCTCCCGCAGGTACAAAAGGTCAGGCGCCTCTCTCAGCCTCCGCCGGGGAACACATGAAGGTCGGGATAAAGGGATTAAGTTCGTTTCGCCGCTCTGGGTTAAAAGGTGTGGATAGTGAGGCAGAGCAGCACGCATCTCGGTGGATTATGGGTAAAACCGATTAAAGAGGGACGGAGGCGTGGAGTAAAGGACGCGAGGACGGAACTTAACTAAACTTGCATCCCAGAACCTGAAGAGTAAAGAGAGAGTTACGAGATTACCTGAATAAATTATTAGAGGATTGAAACATTATAGTTGTTTGAAATAGGAGTAAACTATAACTAGAAATGCATTACAACGAAGCAAGGAATGAAAGATAACTGAGAATGTAAATGAAAGGCAAACGGACAGAAGAAAACAATAACTTCATCACTAAACAGAATATGAAAGAAGGGAAAAACAGGTAGAAAGGACCAATCAGCAGCCTTACCACCCCTGAAAAGAACCAATCCACGCTTCCCTCACGCCAGCAGAAGCCAATGGGAGAGGTCCTTTGTGGCTTTACTGACCAATCAAATCCCTTGACGCCAACACGAGGATCCAATCACAGGTGGGAGGAAAGAGTGAAAATATTAAATCACCGACCATCCTTTACCTGACAAATCCGTTTTCCCGAAGACTGAGCGAATAGAAAAAAAAAGGGAAAAAATAAATCAAGCATGAATGAATATTTTCCACAAGCGTGACCTATGAATATGAAATGACAGCTTTCCATATTTCCTTGGC